>NW_028181412.1:285000-463583 GCF_964211825.1 Aythya ferina | reverse complement strand
CTTCCAATTTTGGGGGTGATCCCTTTCTTTTTTTTTTTTTTTTTTTTTTTTTTGACGTGTTTTGTGGTCTCCGTTGGGTTTCGTTGGGTTTTCCATGGTCATCAATGTGGAAAAGTGTAAATTGTGGGTTTTGGAGAACTTCAGGTTGGTTTAGGGGGATTTTTGGTGTGGATCTATGTCTTTTGGGGTTTTCTTTCGTTGTTGGGGTTGAACCAGTTCTTTTTTGGGGTGTTTTTGACGTTTTTGGGGTCTCCGTTGGGTTTTGTTGTGTTCTCGTTGGTCGTTAAGCTAAATGGGAGTGGATTGTGGGTTTTGAAGAAGATCAGGTGAGTTTAGGGTGATTTGGGAGGGAAATGCATAGTTTTGTTTTTTTTTTTCTTCTGATCCAGTTCTTTTCTGGGGTGTTTTTGACGTGTTTTGGGGTTTCCGTTGCGTTTTGTTGAGTTCCTAATGGGTTTTATGGTGGGTGGGAGTGGATTTTGGGATTTGGAGAAGATCAGGTAGGTTTAAGGGTTTTCTTGGGGTTAAATCACGTATTTTCTTCTGATCCGGTTTGCTTTTGGGGTGTTTTTGAGGTGTTTTGGGGTTTCTGTTGCGTTTTGTTGAGTTCCTAATGGGTTTTATGGTGGTTGGGAGTGGACTTTGGGATTTGGAGAAGATCAGGTAGGTTTAGGGTGGTTTTGGGATTGGATCCATGCTTTTTGGGGATTTTCTTCCAGTTTTGGGGGTTCTCCCGTTCTTTTTTGGGGTGTTTTTGACATGTTTTGATGTCTCTGTTGGGTTTTGTTGGGTTTTCTGTTGGCATCTTGGTGGAAAAGGGTAAATTGTGGGTTTTGGAGAACTTCAGGTAGGTTTAGGGGGACTTTTGGGGTGGATTCATGGTATTTGGGGTTTTCTTCTGTTTTTTTGGGGAGATCCTGTTCTTTTTTTTTTTTTTTTTTTTTTTTTTTTTTTTTTTTTTGACATGTTTTTTGTCTCCATTGGGTTTCGTTGGGTTTTCCATGGTCATCATGGTGGAAAAGGGTAAATTTGTGGGTTTTGGAGAACATCAGGTAGGTTTAGGCTTGTTTTGGGATTGGATCTGTGCTTTTGGGGGATTTTCTTCCAGTTTATGGGTGATCCCTTTCTTTTTTGGGGTGTTTTTGACGTGTTTTGGTGTCTCCTTTTGGGTTTTCGTTTGGTTCATGTTGGTCATCATGGTGAAAATTGTAAATTTTTGGGGGGGGAATTTTCTTCCAGTTTTGGGGGTGATCCCGTTCTTTTTTGGGGTGTTTTTGACATGTTTTGGGGTCTCTGTTGGGTTTTGTTGGGTTCTTGTTTTTCATCCTGTTGGAAAAGTTTAACTTGCGTGTTTTGGAGAACATCAGGTAGGTTTAGTGTCGTTTTGGGGTGGATCTATGTTTTTTGGGGATTTTCTTCCAGTTTTGGGGGTGATTCCGTTCTTGTTTGGGGTGTTTTTGACTTGTTTTGGGGTCTCCGTTGGGTTTTAGTTGGATTCTCGTTGGTCCTTAAGGGAAATGGGAGTGGATTGTGGGTTTTGAAGAAGATCAGGTGAGTTTAGGGTGGTTTTGCGGGGAAATTCATAGTTTTTGGTGTTTTTTCTTCTGATTCAGTTCTTTTTTGGGGTGTTTTTGACGTGTTTTGGGGTCTCCGTTGGTTTTTGTTGGGTTCTTGTTGTTCATCATGGTGAAAACGGGTAAATTGTGGGTATTGGAGAACATCAGGTAGGTTTAGGGGGACTTTTGGGGTGGATCAACGGCTTTTAGGGTTTTCTTTCGGTTTTGGGGGTGATCCCGCTTTTTTTTGTGGTGTTTTTGACGTGTTTTGGGGTTTCCGTTGCGTTTTGTTGATTTCCTAATGTGTTTTAAGTTTGTTGGGAGTGGACTTTGGGATTTGGAGAACATCAGGTAGGTTTAGTGTGGTTTTGGGGTGGATCTATGTTTTTTGGGGGTTTTCTTTCTTTTTTAGGGGTTATCCTTTTCTTGTTTGGGGTGTTTTTGACTTGTTTTGGGGTCTCCGTTGGGTTTTAGTTGGATTCTCGTTGGTCCTTAAGGGAAATGGGAGTGGATTGTGGGTTTTGAAGAAGATCAGGTGAGTTTAGGGTGGTTTTGCGGGGAAATTCATAGTTTTTGGTGTTTTTTCTTCTGATTCAGTTCTTTTTTGGGGTGTTTTTGACGTGTTTTGGGGTTTCCGTTGGGTTTCGTTGAGTTCCTAATGGGTTTTATGGTGGTTGGGAGTGGACATTTGGATTTGGAGAACATCAGGTACGTTTAGAGTGGTTTTGGGATTGGATCCGTGCTTTTTGGGGTTTTCTTTGGTTTTGGGGGTGATCCTGTTCTTGTTTGGGGTGTTTTTGACGTGTTTTGGGTTCTCCGTTGGGTTTCGTTGGGTTTTCCGTGGTCATCATGGTGGAAAAGTGTAAATTGTGGGTTTTGGAGAACATCAGGTAGGTTTATGAGGACTTTTGGGGCAGATTCATGGTTTTTAGGGTTTTCTTCTGTTTTTTCTAGTGATCCAGTGTGTTTTTGGCGTGTTTTTGACGTGTTTTGTGGTCTCCGTTGGGTTTCGTTGGGTTTTCCATGGTCATCATGGTGGAAAAGTGTAAATTGTGGGTTTTGGAGATCATCAGGTAGGTTTAGGGTGGTTTTGGGGTGGATCTATGATTTTGAAGGATTTTCTTCCAATTTTGGGGGTGATCCCTTTCTTTTTTTTTTTTTTTTTTTTTTTTTTTGACGTGTTTTGTGGTCTCCGTTGGGTTTCGTTGGGTTTTCCATGGTCATCAATGTGGAAAAGTGTAAATTGTGGGTTTTGGAGAACTTCAGGTTGGTTTAGGGGGATTTTTGGTGTGGATCTATGTCTTTTGGGGTTTTCTTTCGTTGTTGGGGTTGAACCAGTTCTTTTTTGGGGTGTTTTTGACGTTTTTGGGGTCTCCGTTGGGTTTTGTTGTGTTCTCGTTGGTCGTTAAGCTAAATGGGAGTGGATTGTGGGTTTTGAAGAAGATCAGGTGAGTTTAGGGTGATTTGGGAGGGAAATGCATAGTTTTGTTTTTTTTTTTCTTCTGATCCAGTTCTTTTCTGGGGTGTTTTTGACGTGTTTTGGGGTTTCCGTTGCGTTTTGTTGAGTTCCTAATGGGTTTTATGGTGGGTGGGAGTGGATTTTGGGATTTGGAGAAGATCAGGTAGGTTTAAGGGTTTTCTTGGGGTTAAATCACGTATTTTCTTCTGATCCGGTTTGCTTTTGGGGTGTTTTTGAGGTGTTTTGGGGTTTCTGTTGCGTTTTGTTGAGTTCCTAATGGGTTTTATGGTGGTTGGGAGTGGACTTTGGGATTTGGAGAAGATCAGGTAGGTTTAGGGTGGTTTTGGGATTGGATCCATGCTTTTTGGGGATTTTCTTCCAGTTTTGGGGGTTCTCCCGTTCTTTTTTGGGGTGTTTTTGACATGTTTTGATGTCTCTGTTGGGTTTTGTTGGGTTTTCTGTTGGCATCTTGGTGGAAAAGGGTAAATTGTGGGTTTTGGAGAACTTCAGGTAGGTTTAGGGGGACTTTTGGGGTGGATTCATGGTATTTGGGGTTTTCTTCTGTTTTTTTGGGGAGATCCTGTTCTTTTTTTTTTTTTTTTTTTTTTTTTTTTTTTTTTTTTTTTGACATGTTTTTTGTCTCCATTGGGTTTCGTTGGGTTTTCCATGGTCATCATGGTGGAAAAGGGTAAATTTGTGGGTTTTGGAGAACATCAGGTAGGTTTAGGCTTGTTTTGGGATTGGATCTGTGCTTTTGGGGGATTTTCTTCCAGTTTATGGGTGATCCCTTTCTTTTTTGGGGTGTTTTTGACGTGTTTTGGTGTCTCCTTTTGGGTTTTCGTTTGGTTCATGTTGGTCATCATGGTGAAAATTGTAAATTTTTGGGGGGGGAATTTTCTTCCAGTTTTGGGGGTGATCCCGTTCTTTTTTGGGGTGTTTTTGACATGTTTTGGGGTCTCTGTTGGGTTTTGTTGGGTTCTTGTTTTTCATCCTGTTGGAAAAGTTTAACTTGCGTGTTTTGGAGAACATCAGGTAGGTTTAGTGTCGTTTTGGGGTGGATCTATGTTTTTTGGGGATTTTCTTCCAGTTTTGGGGGTGATTCCGTTCTTGTTTGGGGTGTTTTTGACTTGTTTTGGGGTCTCCGTTGGGTTTTAGTTGGATTCTCGTTGGTCCTTAAGGGAAATGGGAGTGGATTGTGGGTTTTGAAGAAGATCAGGTGAGTTTAGGGTGGTTTTGCGGGGAAATTCATAGTTTTTGGTGTTTTTTCTTCTGATTCAGTTCTTTTTTGGGGTGTTTTTGACGTGTTTTGGGGTCTCCGTTGGTTTTTGTTGGGTTCTTGTTGTTCATCATGGTGAAAACGGGTAAATTGTGGGTATTGGAGAACATCAGGTAGGTTTAGGGGGACTTTTGGGGTGGATCAACGGCTTTTAGGGTTTTCTTTCGGTTTTGGGGGTGATCCCGCTTTTTTTTGTGGTGTTTTTGACGTGTTTTGGGGTTTCCGTTGCGTTTTGTTGATTTCCTAATGTGTTTTAAGTTTGTTGGGAGTGGACTTTGGGATTTGGAGAACATCAGGTAGGTTTAGTGTGGTTTTGGGGTGGATCTATGTTTTTTGGGGGTTTTCTTTCTTTTTTAGGGGTTATCCTGTTCTTGTTTGGGGTGTTTTTGACTTGTTTTGGGGTCTCCGTTGGGTTTTAGTTGGATTCTCGTTGGTCCTTAAGGGAAATGGGAGTGGATTGTGGGTTTTGAAGAAGATCAGGTGAGTTTAGGGTGGTTTTGCGGGGAAATTCATAGTTTTTGGTGTTTTTTCTTCTGATTCAGTTCTTTTTTGGGGTGTTTTTGACGTGTTTTGGGGTTTCCGTTGGGTTTCGTTGAGTTCCTAATGGGTTTTATGGTGGTTGGGAGTGGACATTTGGATTTGGAGAACATCAGGTACGTTTAGAGTGGTTTTGGGATTGGATCCGTGCTTTTTGGGGTTTTCTTTGGTTTTGGGGGTGATCCTGTTCTTGTTTGGGGTGTTTTTGACGTGTTTTGGGTTCTCCGTTGGGTTTCGTTGGGTTTTCCGTGGTCATCATGGTGGAAAAGTGTAAATTGTGGGTTTTGGAGAACATCAGGTAGGTTTATGAGGACTTTTGGGGCAGATTCATGGTTTTTAGGGTTTTCTTCTGTTTTTTCTAGTGATCCAGTGTGTTTTCGGCGTGTTTTTGACGTGTTTTGTGGTCTCCGTTGGGTTTCGTTGGGTTTTCCGTGGTCATCATGGTGGAAAAGTGTAAATTGTGGGTTTTGGAGAACATCAGGTAGATTTAGGGTGTTTTTGGGGTGGATCTATGGTTTTGGGGGATTTTGTTCCAATTTTGGGGTGATCGAATTCATTTTTGGGGTGTTTCTGCCGTGTTTTGGGTTCTTCGTTGGGTTTCGTTGGGTTTTCCGTTGTCATCATGGTGGAAAAGTGTAAATTGTGGGTTTTGGAGAACATCAGGGAGGTTTAGGGGGACTTTTGGGGTGGATTCATGATATATGGGGTTTTCTTCTGTTTTTTTTTTTTTGGGGGGGGGGGGGTGATCCAATTCATTTTGGGGGTGTTTTTGACGTGTTTTGGGGTCTCCATTGGGTTTCGTTGCGTTTTCCGTGGTCATCATGGTGGAAAAGGGTAAATTGTTGGTTTTGGAGAACATCAGGTAGGTTTAGGTTTGTTTTGGGATTGGATCTATGGTTTTGGGGGATTTTCTTTTGTTTTTGGGTGTGATCCCGTTCTTTTTTGGGGTGTTTTTGACGTGTTTTGGGGTCTCCGTTGGTATTCCTTGGGTTTTCCGTGGTCATGGTGGTGGAAAATTGTAAATTGTGGGTTTTGGAGAACTTCAGGTAGGTTTAGGGGAATTTTGGGGTGGATTCATGGTATTTGGTCTTTTCTTCTGTTTTTTTTGGGTGATCCTGTTCTTTTTTGGGGTGTTTATGACGTGTTTTGGGGTCTCCGTTGGGTTTTAGTTGGGTTCTTGTTGGTCATCATGGTGAAAAAGTGTAAATTGTGGCTTTTGGAGAACATCAGGTAGGTTTAGGGGGACTTTTGGGGCAGAGTCATGTTTTTTGGTGTTTTCTTCTGTTTCTTGGGGTGGTCCCGTTCTTTTTTGGGAAATTTTTGAGGTGTTTGGGGGTCTCCGTTGGGTTTTGTTTTGTACTCGTTGGTCATCGTGGTGGAAAATGGTAAATTGTGGGTTTTGGAGAACATCAGGTAGGTTTAGGGTGGTTTTGGGATTGGATCCGTGCTTTTTGGGGATTTTCTTCCAGTTTATGGGTGATCCATTTATTTTTGGGGTGTTCTTGACATGTTTTGGTGTCTCGTTTTGGGTTTTCGTTTGGTTCATGTTGGTCATCCTGGTGAAAAAGTGTAAATTGTGGGTTTTGGAGAACATCAGGTAGGTTTAGGGGGACTTTTGGTGTGGATCTATGGCTTTTGGGGTTTTCTTTCGTTTTTAGGGTTTATCCCGTTCTTGTTTTGGGTGTTTTTGACTTCTTTTGGGGTCTCCGTTGGGTTTCGTTGGGTTTTCCATGGTCATCATGTTGGAAAATTGTAAATTGTGGGTTTTGGAGATCATCAGGTAGGTTTAGGGTGGTTTTGGGGTGGATCTATGATTTTGAAGGATTTTCTTCCAATTTTGGGGGTGATCCCTTTCTTTTTTTTTTTTTTTTTTTTTTTTTTTTTTTTTTTTACGTGTTTTGTGGTCTCCGTTGGGTTTTGTTGGGTTTTCCATGGTCATCAATGTGGAAAAGTGTAAATTGTGGGTTTTGGAGAACTTCAGGTTGGTTTAGGGGGATTTTTGGTGTGGATCTATGTCTTTTGGGGTTTTCTTTCGTTGTTGGGGTTGAACCAGTTCTTTTTTGGGGTGTTTTTGACGTTTTTGGGGTCTCCGTTGGGTTTTGTTGGGTTCTCGTTGGTCGTTAAGCTAAATGGGAGTGGATTGTGGGTTTTGAAGAAGATCAGGTGAGTTTAGGGTGATTTGGGAGGGAAATGCATAGTTTTGTTTTTTTTTTCTTCTGATCCAGTTCTTTTTTGGGGTGTTTTTGACGTGTTTTGGGGTTTCCGTTGCGTTTTGTTGAGTTCCTAATGGGTTTTATGGTGGGTGGGAGTGGATTTTGGGATTTGGAGAAGATCAGGTAGGTTTAAGGGTTTTCTTGGGGTTAAATCACGTATTTTCTTCTGATCCGGTTTGCTTTTGGGGTGTTTTTGAGGTGTTTTGGGGTTTCTGTTGCGTTTTGTTGAGTTCCTAATGGGTTTTATGGTGGTTGGGAGTGGACTTTGGGATTTGGAGAAGATCAGGTAGGTTTAGGGTGGTTTTGGGATTGGATCCATGCTTTTTGGGGATTTTCTTCCAGTTTTGGGGGTTCTCCCGTTCTTTTTTGGGGTGTTTTTGACATGTTTTGATGTCTCTGTTGGGTTTTGTTGGGTTTTCTGTTGGCATCTTGGTGGAAAAGGGTAAATTGTGGGTTTTGGAGAACTTCAGGTAGGTTTAGGGGGACTTTTGGGGTGGATTCATGGTATTTGGGGTTTTCTTCTGTTTTTTTGGGGAGATCCTGTTTTTTTTTTTTTGTTTTTTTTTTTGTTTTTTTTTTTTTGACATGTTTTTTGTCTCCATTGGGTTTCGTTGGGTTTTCCATGGTCATCATGGTGGAAAAGGGTAAATTTGTGGGTTTTGGAGAACATCAGGTAGGTTTAGGCTTGTTTTGGGATTGGATCTGTGCTTTTTGGGGATTTTCTTCCAGTTTATGGGTGATCCCTTTCTTTTTTGGGGTGTTTTTGACGTGTTTTGGTGTCTCCTTTTGGGTTTTCGTTTGGTTCATGTTGGTCATCATGGTGAAAATTGTAAATTTTGGGGGGGGGGAATTTTCTTCCAGTTTTGGGGGTGATCCCGTTCTTTTTTGGGGTGTTTTTGACATGTTTTGGGGTCTCTGTTGGGTTTTGTTGGGTTCTTGTGTTTCATCCTGTTGGAAAAGTTTAACTTGCGTGTTTTGGAGAACATCAGGTAGGTTTAGTGTCGTTTTGGGGTGGATCTATGTTTTTTGGGGATTTTCTTCCAGTTTTGGGGGTGATTCCGTTCTTGTTTGGGGTGTTTTTGACTTGTTTTGGGGTCTCCGTTGGGTTTTAGTTGGATTCTCGTTGGTCCTTAAGGGAAATGGGAGTGGATTGTGGGTTTTGAAGAAGATCAGGTGAGTTTAGGGTGGTTTTGCGGGGAAATTCATAGTTTTTGGTGTTTTTTCTTCTGATTCAGTTCTTTTTTGGGGTGTTTTTGACGTGTTTTGGGGTCTCCGTTGGTTTTTGTTGGGTTCTTGTTGTTCATCATGGTGAAAACGGGTAAATTGTGGGTATTGGAGAACATCAGGTAGGTTTAGGGGGACTTTTGGGGTGGATCAACGGCTTTTAGGGTTTTCTTTCGGTTTTGGGGGTGATCCCGCTTTTTTTTGTGGTGTTTTTGACGTGTTTTGGGGTTTCCGTTGCGTTTTGTTGATTTCCTAATGTGTTTTAAGTTAGTTGGGAGTGGACTTTGGGATTTGGAGAACATCAGGTAGGTTTAGTGTGGTTTTGGGGTGGATCTATGTTTTTTGGGGGTTTTCTTTCTTTTTTAGGGGTTATCCTTTTCTTGTTTGGGGTGTTTTTGACTTGTTTTGGGGTCTCCGTTGGGTTTTAGTTGTATTCTCGTTGGTCCTTAAGGGAAATGGGAGTGGATTGTGGGTTTTGAAGAAGATCAGGTGAGTTTAGGGTGGTTTTGCGGGGAAATTCATAGTTTTTGGTGTTTTTTCTTCTGATTCAGTTCTTTTTTGGGGTGTTTTTGACGTATTTTGGGGTTTCCGTTGGGTTTCATTGGGTTTTCCGTGGTCATCATGGTGGAAAAGTGTAAATTGTGGGTTTTGGAGAACATCAGGTAGGTTTATGAGGACTTTTGGGGCAGATTCATGGTTTTTAGGGTTTTCTTCTGTTTTTTCTAGTGATCCAGTGTGTTTTCGGCGTGTTTTTGACGTGTTTTGTGGTCTCCGTTGGGTTTCGTTGGGTTTTCCGTGGTCATCATGGTGGAAAAGTGTAAATTGTGGGTTTTGGAGAACATCAGGTAGATTTAGGGTGTTTTTGGGGTGGATCTATGGTTTTGGGGGATTTTGTTCCAGTTTTGGGGTGATCGAATTCATTTTTGGGGTGTTTCTGCCGTGTTTTGGGTTCTTCGTTGGGTTTCGTTGGGTTTTCCGTTGTCATCATGGTGGAAAAGTGTAAATTGTGGGTTTTGGAGAACTTCAGGTAGGTTTAGGGGAATTTTGGGGTGGATTCATGGTATTTGGTCTTTTCTTCTGTTTTTTTTGGGTGATCCTGTTCTTTTTTGGGGTGTTTATGACGTGTTTTGGGGTCTCTGTTGGGTTTTAGTTGGGTTCTTGTTGGTCATCATGGTGAAAAAGTGTAAATTGTGGCTTTTGGAGAACATCAGGTAGGTTTAGGGGGACTTTTGGGGCAGAGTCATGTTTTTTGGTGTTTTCTTCTGTTTCTTGGGGTGGTCCCGTTCTTTTTTGGGAAATTTTTGAGGTGTTTGGGGGTCTCCGTTGGGTTTTGTTGTGTACTCGTTGGTCATCGTGGTGGAAAATGGTAAATTGTGGGTTTTGGAGAACATCAGGTAGGTTTAGGCTGGTTTTGGGATTGGATCCGTGCTTTTTGGGGATTTTCTTCCAGTTTATGGGTGATCCCTTTATTTTTGGGGTGTTTTTGACGTGTTTTGGTGCCTCATTTTGGGTTTTCGTTTGGTTCATGTTGGTCATCCTGGTGAAAAAGTGTAAATTGTGGGTTTTGGAGAACATCAGGTAGGTTTAGGGGGACTTTTGGTGTGGATCTATGGCTTTTGGGGTTTTCTTTCGTTTTTAGGGTTTATCCCGTTCTTGTTTTGGGTGTTTTTGACTTCTTTTGGGGTCTCCGTTGGGTTTCGTTGGGTTTTCCATGGTCATCATGTTGGAAAATTGTAAATTGTGGGTTTTGGAGATCATCAGGTAGGTTTAGGGTGGTTTTGGGGTGGATCTATGATTTTGAAGGATTTTCTTCCAATTTTGGGGGTGATCCCTTTCTTTTTTTTTTTTTTTTTTTTTTTTTTTTTTTTTTTTTTACGTGTTTTGTGGTCTCCGTTGGGTTTTGTTGGGTTTTCCATGGTCATCAATGTGGAAAAGTGTAAATTGTGGGTTTTGGAGAACTTCAGGTTGGTTTAGGGGGATTTTTGGTGTGGATCTATGTCTTTTGGGGTTTTCTTTCGTTGTTGGGGTTGAACCAGTTCTTTTTTGGGGTGTTTTTGACGTTTTTGGGGTCTCCGTTGGGTTTTGTTGGGTTCTCGTTGGTCGTTAAGCTAAATGGGAGTGGATTGTGGGTTTTGAAGAAGATCAGGTGAGTTTAGGGTGATTTGGGAGGGAAATGCATAGTTTTGTTTTTTTTTTCTTCTGATCCAGTTCTTTTTTGGGGTGTTTTTGACGTGTTTTGGGGTTTCCGTTGCGTTTTGTTGAGTTCCTAATGGGTTTTATGGTGGGTGGGAGTGGATTTTGGGATTTGGAGAAGATCAGGTAGGTTTAAGGGTTTTCTTGGGGTTAAATCACGTATTTTCTTCTGATCCGGTTTGCTTTTGGGGTGTTTTTGAGGTGTTTTGGGGTTTCTGTTGCGTTTTGTTGAGTTCCTAATGGGTTTTATGGTGGTTGGGAGTGGACTTTGGGATTTGGAGAAGATCAGGTAGGTTTAGGGTGGTTTTGGGATTGGATCCATGCTTTTTGGGGATTTTCTTCCAGTTTTGGGGGTTATCCCGTTCTTTTTTGGGGTGTTTTTGACATGTTTTGATGTCTCTGTTGGGTTTTGTTGGGTTTTCTGTTGGCATCTTGGTGGAAAAGGGTAAATTGTGGGTTTTGGAGAACTTCAGGTAGGTTTAGGGGGACTTTTGGGGTGGATTCATGGTATTTGGGGTTTTCTTCTGTTTTTTTGGGGAGATCCTGTTTTTTTTTTTTTGTTTTTTTTTTTGTTTTTTTTTTTTTGACATGTTTTTTGTCTCCATTGGGTTTCTTTGGGTTTTCCATGGTCATCATGGTGGAAAAGGGTAAATTTGTGGGTTTTGGAGAACATCAGGTAGGTTTAGGCTTGTTTTGGGATTGGATCTGTGCTTTTTGGGGATTTTCTTCCAGTTTATGGGTGATCCCTTTCTTTTTTGGGGTGTTTTTGACGTGTTTTGGTGTCTCCTTTTGGGTTTTCGTTTGGTTCATGTTGGTCATCATGGTGAAAATTGTAAATTTTGGGGGGGGGGAATTTTCTTCCAGTTTTGGGGGTGATCCCGTTCTTTTTTGGGGTGTTTTTGACATGTTTTGGGGTCTCTGTTGGGTTTTGTTGGGTTCTTGTGTTTCATCCTGTTGGAAAAGTTTAACTTGCGTGTTTTGGAGAACATCAGGTAGGTTTAGTGTCGTTTTGGGGTGGATCTATGTTTTTTGGGGATTTTCTTCCAGTTTTGGGGGTGATTCCGTTCTTGTTTGGGGTGTTTTTGACTTGTTTTGGGGTCTCCGTTGGGTTTTAGTTGGATTCTCGTTGGTCCTTAAGGGAAATGGGAGTGGATTGTGGGTTTTGAAGAAGATCAGGTGAGTTTAGGGTGGTTTTGCGGGGAAATTCATAGTTTTTGGTGTTTTTTCTTCTGATTCAGTTCTTTTTTGGGGTGTTTTTGACGTGTTTTGGGGTCTCCGTTGGTTTTTGTTGGGTTCTTGTTGTTCATCATGGTGAAAACGGGTAAATTGTGGGTATTGGAGAACATCAGGTAGGTTTAGGGGGACTTTTGGGGTGGATCAACGGCTTTTAGGGTTTTCTTTCGGTTTTGGGGGTGATCCCGCTTTTTTTTGTGGTGTTTTTGACGTGTTTTGGGGTTTCCGTTGCGTTTTGTTGATTTCCTAATGTGTTTTAAGTTAGTTGGGAGTGGACTTTGGGATTTGGAGAACATCAGGTAGGTTTAGTGTGGTTTTGGGGTGGATCTATGTTTTTTGGGGGTTTTCTTTCTTTTTTAGGGGTTATCCTTTTCTTGTTTGGGGTGTTTTTGACTTGTTTTGGGGTCTCCGTTGGGTTTTAGTTGTATTCTCGTTGGTCCTTAAGGGAAATGGGAGTGGATTGTGGGTTTTGAAGAAGATCAGGTGAGTTTAGGGTGGTTTTGCGGGGAAATTCATAGTTTTTGGTGTTTTTTCTTCTGATTCAGTTCTTTTTTGGGGTGTTTTTGACGTATTTTGGGGTTTCCGTTGGGTTTCATTGGGTTTTCCGTGGTCATCATGGTGGAAAAGTGTAAATTGTGGGTTTTGGAGAACATCAGGTAGGTTTATGAGGACTTTTGGGGCAGATTCATGGTTTTTAGGGTTTTCTTCTGTTTTTTCTAGTGATCCAGTGTGTTTTCGGCGTGTTTTTGACGTGTTTTGTGGTCTCCGTTGGGTTTCGTTGGGTTTTCCGTGGTCATCATGGTGGAAAAGTGTAAATTGTGGGTTTTGGAGAACATCAGGTAGATTTAGGGTGTTTTTGGGGTGGATCTATGGTTTTGGGGGATTTTGTTCCAGTTTTGGGGTGATCGAATTCATTTTTGGGGTGTTTCTGCCGTGTTTTGGGTTCTTCGTTGGGTTTCGTTGGGTTTTCCGTTGTCATCATGGTGGAAAAGTGTAAATTGTGGGTTTTGGAGAACTTCAGGTAGGTTTAGGGGAATTTTGGGGTGGATTCATGGTATTTGGTCTTTTCTTCTGTTTTTTTTGGGTGATCCTGTTCTTTTTTGGGGTGTTTATGACGTGTTTTGGGGTCTCTGTTGGGTTTTAGTTGGGTTCTTGTTGGTCATCATGGTGAAAAAGTGTAAATTGTGGCTTTTGGAGAACATCAGGTAGGTTTAGGGGGACTTTTGGGGCAGAGTCATGTTTTTTGGTGTTTTCTTCTGTTTCTTGGGGTGGTCCCGTTCTTTTTTGGGAAATTTTTGAGGTGTTTGGGGGTCTCCGTTGGGTTTTGTTGTGTACTCGTTGGTCATCGTGGTGGAAAATGGTAAATTGTGGGTTTTGGAGAACATCAGGTAGGTTTAGGCTGGTTTTGGGATTGGATCCGTGCTTTTTGGGGATTTTCTTCCAGTTTATGGGTGATCCCTTTATTTTTGGGGTGTTTTTGACGTGTTTTGGTGCCTCATTTTGGGTTTTCGTTTGGTTCATGTTGGTCATCCTGGTGAAAAAGTGTAAATTGTGGGTTTTGGAGAACATCAGGTAGGTTTAGGGGGACTTTTGGTGTGGATCTATGGCTTTTGGGGTTTTCTTTCGTTTTTAGGGTTTATCCCGTTCTTGTTTTGGGTGTTTTTGACTTCTTTTGGGGTCTCCGTTGGGTTTCGTTGGGTTTTCCATGGTCATCATGTTGGAAAATTGTAAATTGTGGGTTTTGGAGATCATCAGGTAGGTTTAGGGTGGTTTTGGGGTGGATCTATGATTTTGAAGGATTTTCTTCCAATTTTGGGGGTGATCCCTTTCTTTTTTTTTTTTTTTTTTTTTTTTTTGACGTGTTTTGTGGTCTCCGTTGGGTTTCGTTGGGTTTTCCATGGTCATCAATGTGGAAAAGTGTAAATTGTGGGTTTTGGAGAACTTCAGGTTGGTTTAGGGGGATTTTTGGTGTGGATCTATGTCTTTTGGGGTTTTCTTTCGTTGTTGGGGTTGAACCAGTTCTTTTTTGGGGTGTTTTTGACGTTTTTGGGGTCTCCGTTGGGTTTTGTTGGGTTCTCGTTGGTCGTTAAGCTAAATGGGAGTGGATTGTGGGTTTTGAAGAAGATCAGGTGAGTTTAGGGTGATTTGGGAGGGAAATGCATAGTTTTGTTTTTTTTTTTCTTCTGATCCAGTTCTTTTCTGGGGTGTTTTTGACGTGTTTTGGGGTTTCCGTTGCGTTTTGTTGAGTTCCTAATGGGTTTTATGGTGGGTGGGAGTGGATTTTGGGATTTGGAGAAGATCAGGTAGGTTTAAGGGTTTTCTTGGGGTTAAATCACGTATTTTCTTCTGATCCGGTTTGCTTTTGGGGTGTTTTTGAGGTGTTTTGGGGTTTCTGTTGCGTTTTGTTGAGTTCCTAATGGGTTTTATGGTGGTTGGGAGTGGACTTTGGGATTTGGAGAAGATCAGGTAGGTTTAGGGTGGTTTTGGGATTGGATCCATGCTTTTTGGGGATTTTCTTCCAGTTTTGGGGGTTATCCCGTTCTTTTTTGGGGTGTTTTTGACATGTTTTGATGTCTCTGTTGGGTTTTGTTGGGTTTTCTGTTGGCATCTTGGTGGAAAAGGGTAAATTGTGGGTTTTGGAGAACTTCAGGTAGGTTTAGGGGGACTTTTGGGGTGGATTCATGGTATTTGGGGTTTTCTTCTGTTTTTTTTGGGGAGATCCTGTTCTTTTTTTTTTTTTTTTTTTTTTTTTTTTTTTTTTTTGACATGTTTTTTGTCTCCATTGGGTTTCGTTGGGTTTTCCATGGTCATCATGGTGGAAAAGGGTAAATTTGTGGGTTTTGGAGAACATCAGGTAGGTTTAGGCTTGTTTTGGGATTGGATCTGTGCTTTTTGGGGATTTTCTTCCAGTTTATGGGTGATCCCTTTCTTTTTTGGGGTGTTTTTGACGTGTTTTGGTGTCTCCTTTTGGGTTTTCGTTTGGTTCATGTTGGTCATCATGGTGAAAATTGTAAATTTTTGGGGGGGGAATTTTCTTCCAGTTTTGGGGGTGATCCCGTTCTTTTTTGGGGTGTTTTTGACATGTTTTGGGGTCTCTGTTGGGTTTTGTTGGGTTCTTGTGTTTCATCCTGTTGGAAAAGTTTAACTTGCGTGTTTTGGAGAACATCAGGTAGGTTTAGTGTCGTTTTGGGGTGGATCTATGTTTTTTGGGGATTTTCTTCCAGTTTTGGGGGTGATTCCGTTCTTGTTTGGGGTGTTTTTGACTTGTTTTGGGGTCTCCGTTGGGTTTTAGTTGGATTCTCGTTGGTCCTTAAGGGAAATGGGAGTGGATTGTGGGTTTTGAAGAAGATCAGGTGAGTTTAGGGTGGTTTTGCGGGGAAATTCATAGTTTTTGGTGTTTTTTCTTCTGATTCAGTTCTTTTTTGGGGTGTTTTTGACGTATTTTGGGGTTTCCGTTGGGTTTCATTGGGTTTTCCGTGGTCATCATGGTGGAAAAGTGTAAATTGTGGGTTTTGGAGAACATCAGGTAGGTTTATGAGGACTTTTGGGGCAGTTTCATGGTTTTTAGGGTTTTCTTCTGTTTTTTCTAGTGATCCAGTGTGTTTTCGGCGTGTTTTTGACGTGTTTTGTGGTCTCCGTTGGGTTTCGTTGGGTTTTCCGTGGTCATCATGGTGGAAAAGTGTAAATTGTGGGTTTTGGAGAACATCAGGTAGATTTAGGGTGTTTTTGGGGTGGATCTATGGTTTTGGGGGATTTTGTTCCAGTTTTGGGGTGATCGAATTCATTTTTGGGGTGTTTCTGCCGTGTTTTGGGTTCTTCGTTGGGTTTCGTTGGGTTTTCCATTGTCATCATGGTGGAAAAGTGTAAATTGTGGGTTTTGGAGAACATCAGGTAGGTTTAGGGGGACTTTTGGGGTGGATTCATGATATATGGGGTTTTCTTCTGTTTTTTTTTTTTTGGGGGGGGGGGGGTGATCCAATTCATTTTGGGGGTGTTTTTGACGTGTTTTGGGGTCTCCATTGGGTTTCGTTGCGTTTTCCGTGGTCATCATGGTGGAAAAGGGTAAATTGTTGGTTTTGGAGAACATCAGGTAGGTTTAGGTTGGTTTTGGGATTGGATCTATGGTTTTGGGGGATTTTCTTTTGTTTTTGGGGGTGATCCCGTTCTTTTTTGGGGTGTTTTTGACGTGTTTTGGGGTCTCCGTTGGTATTCCTTGGGTTTTCCGTGGTCATGGTGGTGGAAAAGTGTAAATTGTGGGTTTTGGAGAACTTCAGGTAGGTTTAGGGGAATTTTGGGGTGGATTCATGGTATTTGGTCTTTTCTTCTGTTTTTTTTGGGTGATCCTGTTCTTTTTTGGGGTGTTTATGACGTGTTTTGGGGTCTCTGTTGGGTTTTAGTTGGGTTCTTGTTGGTCATCATGGTGAAAAAGTGTAAATTGTGGCTTTTGGAGAACATCAGGTAGGTTTAGGGGGACTTTTGGGGCAGAGTCATGTTTTTTGGTGTTTTCTTCTGTTTCTTGGGGTGGTCCCGTTCTTTTTTGGGAAATTTTTGAGGTGTTTGGGGGTCTCCGTTGGGTTTTGTTGTGTACTCGTTGGTCATCGTGGTGGAAAATGGTAAATTGTGGGTTTTGGAGAACATCAGGTAGGTTTAGGCTGGTTTTGGGATTGGATCCGTGCTTTTTGGGGATTTTCTTCCAGTTTATGGGTGATCCCTTTATTTTTGGGGTGTTTTTGACGTGTTTTGGTGTCTCATTTTGGGTTTTCGTTTGGTTCATGTTGGTCATCCTGGTGAAAAAGTGTAAATTGTGGGTTTTGGAGAACATCAGGTAGGTTTAGGGGGACTTTTGGTGTGGATCTATGGCTTTTGGGGTTTTCTTTCGTTTTTAGGGTTTATCCCGTTCTTGTTTTGGGTGTTTTTGACTTCTTTTGGGGTCTCCGTTGGGTTTCGTTGGGTTTTCCATGGTCATCATGGTGGAAAAGTGTAAATTGTGGGTTTTGGAGATCATCAGGTAGGTTTAGGGTGGTTTTGGGGTGGATCTATGATTTTGAAGGATTTTCTTCCAATTTTGGGGGTGATCCCTTTCTTTTTTTTTTTTTTTTTTTTTTTTTTTTTTGACGTGTTTTGTGGTCTCCGTTGGGTTTTGTTGGGTTTTCCATGGTCATCAATGTGGAAAAGTGTAAATTGTGGGTTTTGGAGAACTTCAGGTTGGTTTAGGGGGATTTTTGGTGTGGATCTATGTCTTTTGGGGTTTTCTTTCGTTGTTGGGGTTGAACCAGTTCTTTTTTGGGGTGTTTTTGACGTTTTTGGGGTCTCCGTTGGGTTTTGTTGGGTTCTCGTTGGTCGTTAGGCTAAATGGGAGTGGATTGTGGGTTTTGAAGAAGATCAGGTGAGTTTAGGGTGATTTGGGAGGGAAATGCATAGTTTTGTTTTTTTTTTCTTCTGATCCAGTTCTTTTTTGGGGTGTTTTTGACGTGTTTTGGGGTTTCCGTTGCGTTTTGTTGAGTTCTTAATGGGTTTTATGGTGGGTGGGAGTGGATTTTGGGATTTGGAGAAGATCAGGTAGGTTTAAGGGTTTTCTTGGGGTTAAATCACGTATTTTCTTCTGATCCGGTTTGCTTTTGGGGTGTTTTTGAGGTGTTTTGGGGTTTCTGTTGCGTTTTGTTGAGTTCCTAATGGGTTTTATGGTGGTTGGGAGTGGACTTTGGGATTTGGAGAAGATCAGGTAGGTTTAGGGTGGTTTTGGGATTGGATCCATGCTTTTTGGGGATTTTCTTCCAGTTTTGGGGGTTATCCCGTTCTTTTTTGGGGTGTTTTTGACATGTTTTGATGTCTCTGTTGGGTTTTGTTGGGTTTTCTGTTGGCATCTTGGTGGAAAAGGGTAAATTGTGGGTTTTGGAGAACTTCAGGTAGGTTTAGGGGGACTTTTGGGGTGGATTCATGGTATTTGGGGTTTTCTTCTGTTTTTTTGGGGAGATCCTGTTCTTTTTTTTTTTTTTTTTTTTTTTTTTGACATGTTTTTTGTCTCCATTGGGTTTCGTTGGGTTTTCCATGGTCATCATGGTGGAAAAGGGTAAATTTGTGGGTTTTGGAGAACATCAGGTAGGTTTAGGCTTGTTTTGGGATTGGATCTGTGCTTTTTGGGGATTTTCTTCCAGTTTATGGGTGATCCCTTTCTTTTTTGGGGTGTTTTTGACGTGTTTTGGTGTCTCCTTTTGGGTTTTCGTTTGGTTCATGTTGGTCATCATGGTGAAAATTGTAAATTTTGGGGGAGGGGAATTTTCTTCCAGTTTTGGGGGTGATCCCGTTCTTTTTTGGGGTGTTTTTGACATGTTTTGGGGTCTCTGTTGGGTTTTGTTGGGTTCTTGTGTTTCATCCTGTTGGAAAAGTTTAACTTGCGTGTTTTGGAGAACATCAGGTAGGTTTAGTGTCGTTTTGGGGTGGATCTATGTTTTTTGGGGATTTTCTTCCAGTTTTGGGGGTGATTCCGTTCTTGTTTGGGGTGTTTTTGACTTGTTTTGGGGTCTCCGTTGGGTTTTAGTTGGATTCTCGTTGGTCCTTAAGGGAAATGGGAGTGGATTGTGGGTTTTGAAGAAGATCAGGTGAGTTTAGGGTGGTTTTGCGGGGAAATTCATAGTTTTTGGTGTTTTTTCTTCTGATTCAGTTCTTTTTTGGGGTGTTTTTGACGTGTTTTGGGGTTTCCGTTGGGTTTCGTTGAGTTCCTAATGGGTTTTATGGTGGTTGGGAGTGGACATTTGGATTTGGAGAACATCAGGTACGTTTAGAGTGGTTTTGGGATTGGATCCGTGCTTTTTGGGGTTTTCTTTGGTTTTGGGGGTGATCCTGTTCTTGTTTGGGCTGTTTTTGACGTGTTTTGGGTTCTCCGTTGGGTTTCGTTGGGTTTTCCGTGGTCATCATGGTGGAAAAGTGTAAATTGTGGGTTTTGGAGAACATCAGGTAGGTTTATGAGGACTTTTGGGGCAGATTCATGGTTTTTAGGGTTTTCTTCTGTTTTTTCTAGTGATCCAGTGTGTTTTTGGCGTGTTTTTGACGTGTTTTGTGGTCTCCGTTGGGTTTCGTTGGGTTTTCCGTGGTCATCATGGTGGAAAAGTGTAAATTGTGGGTTTTGGAGAACATCAGGTAGATTTAGGGTGTTTTTGGGGTGGATCTATGGTTTTGGGGGATTTTGTTCCAGTTTTGGGGTGATCGAATTCATTTTTGGGGTGTTTCTGCCATGTTTTGGGTTCTTCGTTGGGTTTCGTTGGGTTTTCCGTTGTCATCATGGTGGAAAAGTGTAAATTGTGGGTTTTGGAGAACATCAGGTAGGTTTAGGGGGACTTTTGGGGTGGATTCATGATATATGGGGTTTTCTTCTGTTTTTTTTTTTTTTGGGGGGGGGTGATCCAATTCATTTTGGGGGTGTTTTTGACGTGTTTTGGGGTCTCCATTGGGTTTCGTTGCGTTTTCCGTGGTCATCATGGTGAAAAAGTGTAAATTGTGGGTTTTGGAGAACATCAGGTAGGTTTAGGCTGGTTTTGGGATTGGATCCGTGCTTTTTGGGGATTTTCTTCCAGTTTATGGGTGATCCCTTTATTTTTGGGGTGTTCTTGACGTGTTTTGGTGTCTCGTTTTGGGTTTTCGTTTGGTTCATGTTGGTCATCCTGGTGAAAAAGTGTAAATTGTGGGTTTTGGAGAACATCAGGTAGGTTTAGGGGGACTTTTGGTGTGGATCTATGGCTTTTGGGGTTTTCTTTCGTTTTTAGGGTTTATCCCGTTCTTGTTTTGGGTGTTTTTGACTTCTTTTGGGGTCTCCGTTGCGTTTCGTTGGGTTTTCCATGGTCATCATGTTGGAAAATTGTAAATTGTGGGTTTTGGAGATCATCAGGTAGGTTTAGGGTGGTTTTGGGGTGGATCTATGTTTTTTGGGGGTTTTCTTTCTTTTTTAGGGGTTATCCTTTTCTTGTTTGGGGTGTTTTTGACTTGTTTTGGGGTCTCCGTTGGGTTTTAGTTGGATTCTCGTTGGTCCTTAAGGGAAATGGGAGTGGATTGTGGGTTTTGAAGAAGATCAGGTGAGTTTAGGGTGGTTTTGCGGGGAAATTCATAGTTTTTGGTGTTTTTTCTTCTGATTCAGTTCTTTTTTGGGGTGTTTTTGACGTGTTTTGGGGTTTCCGTTGGGTTTCGTTGAGTTCCTAATGGGTTTTATGGTGGTTGGGAGTGGACATTTGGATTTGGAGAACATCAGGTACGTTTAGAGTGGTTTTGGGATTGGATCCGTGCTTTTTGGGGTTTTCTTTGGTTTTGGGGGTGATCCTGTTCTTGTTTGGGGTGTTTTTGACGTGTTTTGGGTTCTCCGTTGGGTTTCGTTGGGTTTTCCGTGGTCATCATGGTGGAAAAGTGTAAATTGTGGGTTTTGGAGAACATCAGGTAGGTTTATGAGGACTTTTGGGGCAGATTCATGGTTTTTAGGGTTTTCTTCTGTTTTTTCTAGTGATCCAGTGTGTTTTTGGCGTGTTTTTGACGTGTTTTGTGGTCTCCGTTGGGTTTCGTTGGGTTTTCCATGGTCATCATGGTGGAAAAGTGTAAATTGTGGGTTTTGGAGATCATCAGGTAGGTTTAGGGTGGTTTTGGGGTGGATCTATGATTTTGAAGGATTTTCTTCCAATTTTGGGGGTGATCCCTTTCTTTTTTTTTTTTTTTTTTTTTTTTTTTGACGTGTTTTGTGGTCTCCGTTGGGTTTCGTTGGGTTTTCCATGGTCATCAATGTGGAAAAGTGTAAATTGTGGGTTTTGGAGAACTTCAGGTTGGTTTAGGGGGATTTTTGGTGTGGATCTATGTCTTTTGGGGTTTTCTTTCGTTGTTGGGGTTGAACCAGTTCTTTTTTGGGGTGTTTTTGACGTTTTTGGGGTCTCCGTTGGGTTTTGTTGTGTTCTCGTTGGTCGTTAAGCTAAATGGGAGTGGATTGTGGGTTTTGAAGAAGATCAGGTGAGTTTAGGGTGATTTGGGAGGGAAATGCATAGTTTTGTTTTTTTTTTTCTTCTGATCCAGTTCTTTTTTGGGGTGTTTTTGACGTGTTTTGGGGTTTCCGTTGCGTTTTGTTGAGTTCCTAATGGGTTTTACGGTGGGTGGGAGTGGATTTTGGGATTTGGAGAAGATCAGGTAGGTTTAAGGGTTTTCTTGGGGTTAAATCACGTATTTTCTTCTGATCCGGTTTGCTTTTGGGGTGTTTTTGAGGTGTTTTGGGGTTTCTGTTGCGTTTTGTTGAGTTCCTAATGGGTTTTATGGTGGTTGGGAGTGGACTTTGGGATTTGGAGAAGATCAGGTAGGTTTAGGGTGGTTTTGGGATTGGATCCATGCTTTTTGGGGATTTTCTTCCAGTTTGGGGGGTTATCCCGTTCTTTTTTGGGGTGTTTTTGACATGTTTTGATGTCTCTGTTGGGTTTTGTTGGGTTTTCTGTTGGCATCTTGGTGGAAAAGGGTAAATTGTGGGTTTTGGAGAACTTCAGGTAGGTTTAGGGGGACTTTTGGGGTGGATTCATGGTATTTGGGGTTTTCTTCTGTTTTTTTGGGGAGATCCTGTTCTTTTTTTTTTTTTTTTTTTTTTTTTTTTGACATGTTTTTTGTCTCCATTGGGTTTCGTTGGGTTTTCCATGGTCATCATGGTGGAAAAGGGTAAATTTGTGGGTTTTGGAGAACATCAGGTAGGTTTAGGCTGGTTTTGGGATTGGATCTGTGCTTTTTTGGGTTTTTCTTCCAGTTTATGGGTGATCCCTTTCTTTTTTGGGGTGTTTTTGACGTGTTTTGGTGTCTCCTTTTGGGTTTTCGTTTGGTTCATGTTGGTCATCATGGTGAAAATTGTAAATTTTTTGGGGGGGAGAATTTTCTTCCAGTTTTGGGGGTGATCCCGTTCTTTTTTGGGGTGTTTTTGACATGTTTTGGGGTCTCTGTTGGGTTTTGTTGGGTTCTTGTGTTTCATCCTGTTGGAAAAGTTTAACTTGCGTGTTTTGGAGAACATCAGGTAGGTTTAGTGTCGTTTTGGGGTGGATCTATGTTTTTTGGGGATTTTCTTCCAGTTTTGGGGGTGATTCCGTTCTTGTTTGGGGTGTTTTTGACTTGTTTTGGG
The DNA here is from genome assembly GCF_964211825.1 of Aythya ferina. Taxonomy (NCBI): domain Eukaryota; kingdom Metazoa; phylum Chordata; class Aves; order Anseriformes; family Anatidae; genus Aythya; species Aythya ferina. The sequence goes on along the minus strand of NW_028181412.1, from coordinate 441,775 downwards.
GTCTCCGTTGGGTTTTAGTTGGATTCTCGTTGGTCCTTAAGGGAAATGGGAGTGGATTGTGGGTTTTGAAGAAGATCAGGTGAGTTTAGGGTGGTTTTGCGGGGAAATTCATAGTTTTTGGTGTTTTTTCTTCTGATTCAGTTCTTTTTTGGGGTGTTTTTGACGTATTTTGGGGTTTCCGTTGGGTTTCATTGGGTTTTCCGTGGTCATCATGGTGGAAAAGTGTAAATTGTGGGTTTTGGAGAACATCAGGTAGGTTTATGAGGACTTTTGGGGCAGTTTCATGGTTTTTAGGGTTTTCTTCTGTTTTTTCTAGTGATCCAGTGTGTTTTCGGCGTGTTTTTGACGTGTTTTGTGGTCTCCGTTGGGTTTCGTTGGGTTTTCCGTGGTCATCATGGTGGAAAAGTGTAAATTGTGGGTTTTGGAGAACATCAGGTAGATTTAGGGTGTTTTTGGGGTGGATCTATGGTTTTGGGGGATTTTGTTCCAGTTTTGGGGTGATCGAATTCATTTTTGGGGTGTTTCTGCCGTGTTTTGGGTTCTTCGTTGGGTTTCGTTGGGTTTTCCATTGTCATCATGGTGGAAAAGTGTAAATTGTGGGTTTTGGAGAACATCAGGTAGGTTTAGGGGGACTTTTGGGGTGGATTCATGATATATGGGGTTTTCTTCTGTTTTTTTTTTTTTGGGGGGGGGGGGTGATCCAATTCATTTTGGGGGTGTTTTTGACGTGTTTTGGGGTCTCCATTGGGTTTCGTTGCGTTTTCCGTGGTCATCATGGTGGAAAAGGGTAAATTGTTGGTTTTGGAGAACATCAGGTAGGTTTAGGTTGGTTTTGGGATTGGATCTATGGTTTTGGGGGATTTTCTTTTGTTTTTGGGGGTGATCCCGTTCTTTTTTGGGGTGTTTTTGACGTGTTTTGGGGTCTCCGTTGGTATTCCTTGGGTTTTCCGTGGTCATGGTGGTGGAAAAGTGTAAATTGTGGGTTTTGGAGAACTTCAGGTAGGTTTAGGGGAATTTTGGGGTGGATTCATGGTATTTGGTCTTTTCTTCTGTTTTTTTTGGGTGATCCTGTTCTTTTTTGGGGTGTTTATGACGTGTTTTGGGGTCTCTGTTGGGTTTTAGTTGGGTTCTTGTTGGTCATCATGGTGAAAAAGTGTAAATTGTGGCTTTTGGAGAACATCAGGTAGGTTTAGGGGGACTTTTGGGGCAGAGTCATGTTTTTTGGTGTTTTCTTCTGTTTCTTCGGGTGGTCCCGTTCTTTTTTGGGAAATTTTTGAGGTGTTTGGGGGTCTCCGTTGGGTTTTGTTGTGTACTCGTTGGTCATCGTGGTGGAAAATGGTAAATTGTGGGTTTTGGAGAACATCAGGTAGGTTTAGGCTGGTTTTGGGATTGGATCCGTGCTTTTTGGGGATTTTCTTCCAGTTTATGGGTGATCCCTTTATTTTTGGGGTGTTTTTGACGTGTTTTGGTGTCTCATTTTGGGTTTTCGTTTGGTTCATGTTGGTCATCCTGGTGAAAAAGTGTAAATTGTGGGTTTTGGAGAACATCAGGTAGGTTTAGGGGGACTTTTGGTGTGGATCTATGGCTTTTGGGGTTTTCTTTCGTTTTTAGGGTTTATCCCGTTCTTGTTTTGGGTGTTTTTGACTTCTTTTGGGGTCTCCGTTGGGTTTCGTTGGGTTTTCCATGGTCATCATGGTGGAAAAGTGTAAATTGTGGGTTTTGGAGATCATCAGGTAGGTTTAGGGTGGTTTTGGGGTGGATCTATGATTTTGAAGGATTTTCTTCCAATTTTGGGGGTGATCCCTTTCTTTTTTTTTTTTTTTTTTTTTTTTTTTTTTGACGTGTTTTGTGGTCTCCGTTGGGTTTTGTTGGGTTTTCCATGGTCATCAATGTGGAAAAGTGTAAATTGTGGGTTTTGGAGAACTTCAGGTTGGTTTAGGGGGATTTTTGGTGTGGATCTATGTCTTTTGGGGTTTTCTTTCGTTGTTGGGGTTGAACCAGTTCTTTTTTGGGGTGTTTTTGACGTTTTTGGGGTCTCCGTTGGGTTTTGTTGGGTTCTCGTTGGTCGTTAGGCTAAATGGGAGTGGATTGTGGGTTTTGAAGAAGATCAGGTGAGTTTAGGGTGATTTGGGAGGGAAATGCATAGTTTTGTTTTTTTTTTCTTCTGATCCAGTTCTTTTTTGGGGTGTTTTTGACGTGTTTTGGGGTTTCCGTTGCGTTTTGTTGAGTTCTTAATGGGTTTTATGGTGGGTGGGAGTGGATTTTGGGATTTGGAGAAGATCAGGTAGGTTTAAGGGTTTTCTTGGGGTTAAATCACGTATTTTCTTCTGATCCGGTTTGCTTTTGGGGTGTTTTTGAGGTGTTTTGGGGTTTCTGTTGCGTTTTGTTGAGTTCCTAATGGGTTTTATGGTGGTTGGGAGTGGACTTTGGGATTTGGAGAAGATCAGGTAGGTTTAGGGTGGTTTTGGGATTGGATCCATGCTTTTTGGGGATTTTCTTCCAGTTTTGGGGGTTATCCCGTTCTTTTTTGGGGTGTTTTTGACATGTTTTGATGTCTCTGTTGGGTTTTGTTGGGTTTTCTGTTGGCATCTTGGTGGAAAAGGGTAAATTGTGGGTTTTGGAGAACTTCAGGTAGGTTTAGGGGGACTTTTGGGGTGGATTCATGGTATTTGGGGTTTTCTTCTGTTTTTTTGGGGAGATCCTGTTCTTTTTTTTTTTTTTTTTTTTTTTTTTTGACATGTTTTTTGTCTCCATTGGGTTTCGTTGGGTTTTCCATGGTCATCATGGTGGAAAAGGGTAAATTTGTGGGTTTTGGAGAACATCAGGTAGGTTTAGGCTTGTTTTGGGATTGGATCTGTGCTTTTTGGGGATTTTCTTCCAGTTTATGGGTGATCCCTTTCTTTTTTGGGGTGTTTTTGACGTGTTTTGGTGTCTCCTTTTGGGTTTTCGTTTGGTTCATGTTGGTCATCATGGTGAAAATTGTAAATTTTGGGGGAGGGGAATTTTCTTCCAGTTTTGGGGGTGATCCCGTTCTTTTTTGGGGTGTTTTTGACATGTTTTGGGGTCTCTGTTGGGTTTTGTTGGGTTCTTGTGTTTCATCCTGTTGGAAAAGTTTAACTTGCGTGTTTTGGAGAACATCAGGTAGGTTTAGTGTCGTTTTGGGGTGGATCTATGTTTTTTGGGGATTTTCTTCCAGTTTTGGGGGTGATTCCGTTCTTGTTTGGGGTGTTTTTGACTTGTTTTGGGGTCTCCGTTGGGTTTTAGTTGGATTCTCGTTGGTCCTTAAGGGAAATGGGAGTGGATTGTGGGTTTTGAAGAAGATCAGGTGAGTTTAGGGTGGTTTTGCGGGGAAATTCATAGTTTTTGGTGTTTTTTCTTCTGATTCAGTTCTTTTTTGGGGTGTTTTTGACGTGTTTTGGGGTTTCCGTTGGGTTTCGTTGAGTTCCTAATGGGTTTTATGGTGGTTGGGAGTGGACATTTGGATTTGGAGAACATCAGGTACGTTTAGAGTGGTTTTGGGATTGGATCCGTGCTTTTTGGGGTTTTCTTTGGTTTTGGGGGTGATCCTGTTCTTGTTTGGGGTGTTTTTGACGTGTTTTGGGTTCTCCGTTGGGTTTCGTTGGGTTTTCCGTGGTCATCATGGTGGAAAAGTGTAAATTGTGGGTTTTGGAGAACATCAGGTAGGTTTATGAGGACTTTTGGGGCAGATTCATGGTTTTTAGGGTTTTCTTCTGTTTTTTCTAGTGATCCAGTGTGTTTTTGGCGTGTTTTTGACGTGTTTTGTGGTCTCCGTTGGGTTTCGTTGGGTTTTCCGTGGTCATCATGGTGGAAAAGTGTAAATTGTGGGTTTTGGAGAACATCAGGTAGATTTAGGGTGTTTTTGGGGTGGATCTATGGTTTTGGGGGATTTTGTTCCAGTTTTGGGGTGATCGAATTCATTTTTGGGGTGTTTCTGCCGTGTTTTGGGTTCTTCGTTGGGTTTCGTTGGGTTTTCCGTTGTCATCATGGTGGAAAAGTGTAAATTGTGGGTTTTGGAGAACATCAGGTAGGTTTAGGGGGACTTTTGGGGTGGATTCATGATATATGGGGTTTTCTTCTGTTTTTTTTTTTTTTGGGGGGGGGTGATCCAATTCATTTTGGGGGTGTTTTTGACGTGTTTTGGGGTCTCCATTGGGTTTCGTTGCGTTTTCCGTGGTCATCATGGTGAAAAAGTGTAAATTGTGGGTTTTGGAGAACATCAGGTAGGTTTAGGCTGGTTTTGGGATTGGATCCGTGCTTTTTGGGGATTTTCTTCCAGTTTATGGGTGATCCCTTTATTTTTGGGGTGTTCTTGACGTGTTTTGGTGTCTCGTTTTGGGTTTTCGTTTGGTTCATGTTGGTCATCCTGGTGAAAAAGTGTAAATTGTGGGTTTTGGAGAACATCAGGTAGGTTTAGGGGGACTTTTGGTGTGGATCTATGGCTTTTGGGGTTTTCTTTCGTTTTTAGGGTTTATCCCGTTCTTGTTTTGGGTGTTTTTGACTTCTTTTGGGGTCTCCGTTGCGTTTCGTTGGGTTTTCCATGGTCATCATGTTGGAAAATTGTAAATTGTGGGTTTTGGAGATCATCAGGTAGGTTTAGGGTGGTTTTGGGGTGGATCTATGATTTTGAAGGATTTTCTTCCAATTTTGGGGGTGATCCCTTTCTTTTTTTTTTTTTTTTTTTTTTTTTTTGACGTGTTTTGTGGTCTCCGTTGGGTTTTGTTGGGTTTTCCATGGTCATCAATGTGGAAAAGTGTAAATTGTGGGTTTTGGAGAACTTCAGGTTGGTTTAGGGGGATTTTTGGTGTGGATCTATGTCTTTTGGGGTTTTCTTTCGTTGTTGGGGTTGAACCAGTTCTTTTTTGGGGTGTTTTTGACGTTTTTGGGGTCTCCGTTGGGTTTTGTTGGGTTCTCGTTGGTCGTTAGGCTAAATGGGAGTGGATTGTGGGTTTTGAAGAAGATCAGGTGAGTTTAGGGTGATTTGGGAGGGAAATGCATAGTTTTGTTTTTTTTTTCTTCTGATCCAGTTCTTTTTTGGGGTGTTTTTGACGTGTTTTGGGGTTTCCGTTGCGTTTTGTTGAGTTCTTAATGGGTTTTATGGTGGGTGGGAGTGGATTTTGGGATTTGGAGAAGATCAGGTAGGTTTAAGGGTTTTCTTGGGGTTAAATCACGTATTTTCTTCTGATCCGGTTTGCTTTTGGGGTGTTTTTGAGGTGTTTTGGGGTTTCTGTTGCGTTTTGTTGAGTTCCTAATGGGTTTTATGGTGGTTGGGAGTGGACTTTGGGATTTGGAGAAGATCAGGTAGGTTTAGGGTGGTTTTGGGATTGGATCCATGCTTTTTGGGGATTTTCTTCCAGTTTTGGGGGTTATCCCGTTCTTTTTTGGGGTGTTTTTGACATGTTTTGATGTCTCTGTTGGGTTTTGTTGGGTTTTCTGTTGGCATCTTGGTGGAAAAGGGTAAATTGTGGGTTTTGGAGAACTTCAGGTAGGTTTAGGGGGACTTTTGGGGTGGATTCATGGTATTTGGGGTTTTCTTCTGTTTTTTTGGGGAGATCCTGTTCTTTTTTTTTTTTTTTTTTTTTTTTTTTGACATGTTTTTTGTCTCCATTGGGTTTCGTTGGGTTTTCCATGGTCATCATGGTGGAAAAGGGTAAATTTGTGGGTTTTGGAGAACATCAGGTAGGTTTAGGCTTGTTTTGGGATTGGATCTGTGCTTTTGGGGGATTTTCTTCCAGTTTATGGGTGATCCCTTTCTTTTTTGGGGTGTTTTTGACGTGTTTTGGTGTCTCCTTTTGGGTTTTCGTTTGGTTCATGTTGGTCATCATGGTGAAAATTGTAAATTTTGGGGGGGGGGAATTTTCTTCCAGTTTTGGGGGTGATCCCGTTCTTTTTTGGGGTGTTTTTGACATGTTTTGGGGTCTCTGTTGGGTTTTGTTGGGTTCTTGTGTTTCATCCTGTTGGAAAAGTTTAACTTGCGTGTTTTGGAGAACATCAGGTAGGTTTAGTGTCGTTTTGGGGTGGATCTATGTTTTTTGGGGATTTTCTTCCAGTTTTGGGGGTGATTCCGTTCTTGTTTGGGGTGTTTTTGACTTGTTTTGGGGTCTCCGTTGGGTTTTAGTTGGATTCTCGTTGGTCCTTAAGGGAAATGGGAGTGGATTGTGGGTTTTGAAGAAGATCAGGTGAGTTTAGGGTGGTTTTGCGGGGAAATTCATAGTTTTTGGTGTTTTTTCTTCTGATTCAGTTCTTTTTTGGGGTGTTTTTGAGGTGTTTTGGGGTTTCCGTTGGGTTTCGTTGAGTTCCTAATGGGTTTTATGGTGGTTGGGAGTGGACATTTGGATTTGGAGAACATCAGGTACGTTTAGAGTGGTTTTGGGATTGGATCCGTGCTTTTTGGGGTTTTCTTTGGTTTTGGGGGTGATCCTGTTCTTGTTTGTGGTGTTTTTGACGTGTTTTGGGTTCTCCGTTGGGTTTCGTTGGGTTTTCCGTGGTCATCATGGTGGAAAAGTGTAAATTGTGGGTTTTGGAGAACATCAGGTAGGTTTATGAGGACTTTTGGGGCAGATTCATGGTTTTTAGGGTTTTCTTCTGTTTTTTCTAGTGATCCAGTGTGTTTTTGGCGTGTTTTTGACGTGTTTTGTGGTCTCCGTTGGGTTTCGTTGGGTTTTCCGTGGTCATCATGGTGGAAAAGTGTAAATTGTGGGTTTTGGAGAACATCAGGTAGATTTAGGGTGTTTTTGGGGTGGATCTATGGTTTTGGGGGATTTTGTTCCAGTTTTGGGGTGATCGAATTCATTTTTGGGGTGTTTCTGACGTGTTTTGGGTTCTTCGTTGGGTTTCGTTGGGTTTTCCGTTGTCATCATGGTGGAAAAGTGTAAATTGTGGGTTTTGGAGAACATCAGGTAGGTTTAGGGGGACTTTTGGGGTGGATTCATGATATATGGGGTTTTCTTCTGTTTTTTTTTTTTTGGGGGGGGGGTGATCCAATTCATTTTGGGGGTGTTTTTGACGTGTTTTGGGGTCTCCATTGGGTTTCGTTGCGTTTTCCGTGGTCATCATGGTGGAAAAGGGTAAATTGTTGGTTTTGGAGAACATCAGGTAGGTTTAGGTTGGTTTTGGGATTGGATCTATGGTTTTGGGGGATTTTCTTTTGTTTTTGGGGGTGATCCCGTTCTTTTTTGGGGTGTTTTTGACGTGTTTTGGGGTCTCCGTTGGTATTCCTTGGTTTTTCCGTGGTCATGGTGGTGGAAAAGTGTAAATTGTGGTTTTTGGAGAACTTCAGGTAGGTTTAGGGGAATTTTGGGGTGGATTCATGGTATTTGGTCTTTTCTTCTGTTTTTTTTGGGTGATCCTGTTCTTTTTTGGGGTGTTTATGACGTGTTTTGGGGTCTCCGTTGGGTTTTAGTTGGGTTCTTGTTGGTCATCATGGTGAAAAAGTGTAAATTGTGGCTTTTGGAGAACATCAGGTAGGTTTAGGGGGACTTTTGGGGCAGAGTCATGTTTTTTGGTGTTTTCTTCTGTTTCTTGGGGTGGTCCCGTTCTTTTTTGGGAAATTTTTGAGGTGTTTGGGGGTCTCCGTTGGGTTTTGTTGTGTACTCGTTGGTCATCGTGGTGGAAAATGGTAAATTGTGGGTTTTGGAGAACATCAGGTAGGTTTAGGTTGGTTTTGGGATTGGATCTATGGTTTTGGGGGATTTTCTTTTGTTTTTGGGGGTGATCCCGTTCTTTTTTGGGGTGTTTTTGACTTCTTTTGGGGTCTCCGTTGGGTTTCGTTGGGTTTTCCATGGTCATCATGTTGGAAAATTGTAAATTGTGGGTTTTGGAGATCATCAGGTAGGTTTAGGGTGGTTTTGGGGTGGATCTATGATTTTGAAGGATTTTCTTCCAATTTTGGGGGTGATCCCTTTCTTTTTTTTTTTTTTTTTTTTTTTTTTTTTGACGTGTTTTGTGGTCTCCGTTGGGTTTTGTTGGGTTTTCCATGGTCATCAATGTGGAAAAGTGTAAATTGTGGGTTTTGGAGAACTTCAGGTTGGTTTAGGGGGATTTTTGGTGTGGATCTATGTCTTTTGGGGTTTTCTTTCGTTGTTGGGGTTGAACCAGTTCTTTTTTGGGGTGTTTTTGACGTTTTTGGGGTCTCCGTTGGGTTTTGTTGGGTTCTCGTTGGTCGTTAAGCTAAATGGGAGTGGATTGTGGGTTTTGAAGAAGATCAGGTGAGTTTAGGGTGATTTGGGAGGGAAATGCATAGTTTTGTTTTTTTTTTCTTCTGATCCAGTTCTTTTTTGGGGTGTTTTTGACGTGTTTTGGGGTTTCCGTTGCGTTTTGTTGAGTTCCTAATGGGTTTTATGGTGGGTGGGAGTGGATTTTGGGATTTGGAGAAGATCAGGTAGGTTTAAGGGTTTTCTTGGGGTTAAATCACGTATTTTCTTCTGATCCGGTTTGCTTTTGGGGTGTTTTTGAGGTGTTTTGGGGTTTCTGTTGCGTTTTGTTGAGTTCCTAATGGGTTTTATGGTGGTTGGGAGTGGACTTTGGGATTTGGAGAAGATCAGGTAGGTTTAGGGTGGTTTTGGGATTGGATCCATGCTTTTTGGGGATTTTCTTCCAGTTTTGGGGGTTATCCCGTTCTTTTTTGGGGTGTTTTTGACATGTTTTGATGTCTCTGTTGGGTTTTGTTGGGTTTTCTGTTGGCATCTTGGTGGAAAAGGGTAAATTGTGGGTTTTGGAGAACTTCAGGTAGGTTTAGGGGGACTTTTGGGGTGGATTCATGGTATTTGGGGTTTTCTTCTGTTTTTTTGGGGAGATCCTGTTCTTTTTTTTTTTTTTTTTTTTTTTTTTTGACATGTTTTTTGTCTCCATTGGGTTTCGTTGGGTTTTCCATGGTCATCATGGTGGAAAAGGGTAAATTTGTGGGTTTTGGAGAACATCAGGTAGGTTTAGGCTTGTTTTGGGATTGGATCTGTGCTTTTGGGGGATTTTCTTCCAGTTTATGGGTGATCCCTTTCTTTTTTGGGGTGTTTTTGACGTGTTTTGGTGTCTCCTTTTGGGTTTTCGTTTGGTTCATGTTGGTCATCATGGTGAAAATTTTTTGGGGGGGGAATTTTCTTCCAGTTTTGGGGGTGATCCCGTTCTTTTTTGGGGTGTTTTTGACATGTTTTGGGGTCTCTGTTGGGTTTTGTTGGGTTCTTGTGTTTCATCCTGTTGGAAAAGTTTAACTTGCGTGTTTTGGAGAACATCAGGTAGGTTTAGTGTCGTTTTGGGGTGGATCTATTTTTTTGGGGATTTTCTTCCAGTTTTGGGGGTGATTCCGTTCTTGTTTGGGGTGTTTTTGACTTGTTTTGGGGTCTCCGTTGGGTTTTAGTTGGATTCTCGTTGGTCCTTAAGGGAAATGGGAGTGGATTGTGGGTTTTGAAGAAGATCAGGTGAGTTTAGGGTGGTTTTGCGGGGAAATTCATAGTTTTTGGTGTTTTTTCTTCTGATTCAGTTCTTTTTTGGGGTGTTTTTGACGTGTTTTGGGGTCTCCGTTGGTTTTTGTTGGGTTCTTATTGTTCATCATGGTGAAAACGGGTAAATTGTGGGTATTGGAGAACATCAGGTAGGTTTAGGGGGACTTTTGGGGTGGATCAACGGCTTTTAGGGTTTTCTTTCGGTTTTGGGGGTGATCCCGCTTTTTTTTTGTGGTGTTTTTGACGTGTTTTGGGGTTTCCGTTGCGTTTTGTTGATTTCCTAATGTGTTTTAAGTTTGTTGGGAGTGGACTTTGGGATTTGGAGAACATCAGGTAGGTTTAGTGTGGTTTTGGGGTGGATCTATGTTTTTTTGGGGTTTTCTTTCTTTTTTAGGGGTTATCCTGTTCTTGTTTGGGGTGTTTTTGACTTGTTTTGGGGTCTCCGTTGGGTTTTAGTTGGATTCTCGTTGGTCCTTAAGGGAAATGGGAGTGGATTGTGGGTTTTGAAGAAGATCAGGTGAGTTTAGGGTGGTTTTGCGGGGAAATTCATAGTTTTTGGTGTTTTTTCTTCTGATTCAGTTCTTTTTTGGGGTGTTTTTGACGTATTTTGGGGTTTCCGTTGGGTTTCGTTGGGTTTTCCGTGGTCATCATGGTGGAAAAGTGTAAATTGTGGGTTTTGGAGAACATCAGGTACGTTTAGAGTGGTTTTGGGATTGGATCCGTGCTTTTTGGGGTTTTCTTTGGTTTTGGGGGTGATCCTGTTCTTGTTTGGGGTGTTTTTGACGTGTTTTGGGTTCTCCGTTGGGTTTCGTTGGGTTTTCCGTGGTCATCATGGTGGAAAAGTGTAAATTGTGGGTTTTGGAGAACATCAGGTAGGTTTATGAGGACTTTTGGGGCAGATTCATGGTTTTTAGGGTTTTCTTCTGTTTTTTCTAGTGATCCAGTGTGTTTTTGGCGTGTTTTTGACGTGTTTTGTGGTCTCCGTTGGGTTTCGTTGGGTTTTCCGTGGTCATCATGGTGGAAAAGTGTAAATTGTGGGTTTTGGAGAACATCAGGTAGATTTAGGGTGTTTTTGGGGTGGATCTATGGTTTTGGGGGATTTTGTTCCAGTTTTGGGGTGATCGAATTCATTTTTGGGGTGTTTCTGCCGTGTTTTGGGTTCTTCGTTGGGTTTCGTTGGGTTTTCCGTTGTCATCATGGTGGAAAAGTGTAAATTGTGGGTTTTGGAGAACATCAGGTAGGTTTAGGGGGACTTTTGGGGTGGATTCATGATATATGGGGTTTTCTTCTGTTTTTTTTTTTTTTGGGGGGGGGTGATCCAATTCATTTTGGGGGTGTTTTTGACGTGTTTTGGGGTCTCCATTGGGTTTCGTTGCGTTTTCCGTGGTCATCATGGTGAAAAAGTGTAAATTGTGGGTTTTGGAGAACATCAGGTAGGTTTAGGCTGGTTTTGGGATTGGATCCGTGCTTTTTGGGGATTTTCTTCCAGTTTATGGGTGATCCCTTTATTTTTGGGGTGTTCTTGACGTGTTTTGGTGTCTCGTTTTGGGTTTTCGTTTGGTTCATGTTGGTCATCCTGGTGAAAAAGTGTAAATTGTGGGTTTTGGAGAACATCAGGTAGGTTTAGGGGGACTTTTGGTGTGGATCTATGGCTTTTGGGGTTTTCTTTCGTTTTTAGGGTTTATCCCGTTCTTGTTTTGGGTGTTTTTGACTTCTTTTGGGGTCTCCGTTGCGTTTCGTTGGGTTTTCCATGGTCATCATGTTGGAAAATTGTAAATTGTGGGTTTTGGAGATCATCAGGTAGGTTTAGGGTGGTTTTGGGGTGGATCTATGATTTTGAAGGATTTTCTTCCAATTTTGGGGGTGATCCCTTTCTTTTTTTTTTTTTTTTTTTTTTTTTTTTTGACGTGTTTTGTGGTCTCCGTTGGGTTTTGTTGGGTTTTCCATGGTCATCAATGTGGAAAAGTGTAAATTGTGGGTTTTGGAGAACTTCAGGTTGGTTTAGGGGGATTTTTGGTGTGGATCTATGTCTTTTGGGGTTTTCTTTCGTTGTTGGGGTTGAACCAGTTCTTTTTTGGGGTGTTTTTGACGTTTTTGGGGTCTCCGTTGGGTTTTGTTGGGTTCTCGTTGGTCGTTAGGCTAAATGGGAGTGGATTGTGGGTTTTGAAGAAGATCAGGTGAGTTTAGGGTGATTTGGGAGGGAAATGCATAGTTTTGTTTTTTTTTTCTTCTGATCCAGTTCTTTTTTGGGGTGTTTTTGACGTGTTTTGGGGTTTCCGTTGCGTTTTGTTGAGTTCTTAATGGGTTTTATGGTGGGTGGGAGTGGATTTTGGGATTTGGAGAAGATCAGGTAGGTTTAAGGGTTTTCTTGGGGTTAAATCACGTATTTTCTTCTGATCCGGTTTGCTTTTGGGGTGTTTTTGAGGTGTTTTGGGGTTTCTGTTGCGTTTTGTTGAGTTCCTAATGGGTTTTATGGTGGTTGGGAGTGGACTTTGGGATTTGGAGAAGATCAGGTAGGTTTAGGGTGGTTTTGGGATTGGATCCATGCTTTTTGGGGATTTTCTTCCAGTTTTGGGGGTTATCCCGTTCTTTTTTGGGGTGTTTTTGACATGTTTTGATGTCTCTGTTGGGTTTTGTTGGGTTTTCTGTTGGCATCTTGGTGGAAAAGGGTAAATTGTGGGTTTTGGAGAACTTCAGGTAGGTTTAGGGGGACTTTTGGGGTGGATTCATGGTATTTGGGGTTTTCTTCTGTTTTTTTGGGGAGATCCTGTTCTTTTTTTTTTTTTTTTTTTTTTTTTGACATGTTTTTTGTCTCCATTGGGTTTCGTTGGGTTTTCCATGGTCATCATGGTGGAAAAGGGTAAATTTGTGGGTTTTGGAGAACATCAGGTAGGTTTAGGCTTGTTTTGGGATTGGATCTGTGCTTTTGGGGGATTTTCTTCCAGTTTATGGGTGATCCCTTTCTTTTTTGGGGTGTTTTTGACGTGTTTTGGTGTCTCCTTTTGGGTTTTCGTTTGGTTCATGTTGGTCATCATGGTGAAAATTGTAAATTTTTGGGGGGGGGAATTTTCTTCCAGTTTTGGGGGTGATCCCGTTCTTTTTTGGGGTGTTTTTGACATGTTTTGGGGTCTCTGTTGGGTTTTGTTGGGTTCTTGTGTTTCATCCTGTTGGAAAAGTTTAACTTGCGTGTTTTGGAGAACATCAGGTAGGTTTAGTGTCGTTTTGGGGTGGATCTATGTTTTTTGGGGATTTTCTTCCAGTTTTGGGGGTGATTCCGTTCTTGTTTGGGGTGTTTTTGACTTGTTTTGGGGTCTCCGTTGGGTTTTAGTTGGATTCTCGTTGGTCCTTAAGGGAAATGGGAGTGGATTGTGGGTTTTGAAGAAGATCAGGTGAGTTTAGGGTGGTTTTGCGGGGAAATTCATAGTTTTTGGTGTTTTTTCTTCTGATTCAGTTCTTTTTTGGGGTGTTTTTGAGGTGTTTTGGGGTTTCCGTTGGGTTTCGTTGAGTTCCTAATGGGTTTTATGGTGGTTGGGAGTGGACATTTGGATTTGGAGAACATCAGGTACGTTTAGAGTGGTTTTGGGATTGGATCCGTGCTTTTTGGGGTTTTCTTTGGTTTTGGGGGTGATCCTGTTCTTGTTTGGGGTGTTTTTGACGTGTTTTGGGTTCTCCGTTGGGTTTCGTTGGGTTTTCCGTGGTCATCATGGTGGAAAAGTGTAAATTGTGGGTTTTGGAGAACATCAGGTAGGTTTATGAGGACTTTTGGGGCAGATTCATGGTTTTTAGGGTTTTCTTCTGTTTTTTCTAGTGATCCAGTGTGTTTTTGGCGTGTTTTTGACGTGTTTTGTGGTCTCCGTTGGGTTTCGTTGGGTTTTCCGTGGTCATCATGGTGGAAAAGTGTAAATTGTGGGTTTTGGAGAACATCAGGTAGATTTAGGGTGTTTTTGGGGTGGATCTATGGTTTTGGGGGATTTTGTTCCAGTTTTGGGGTGATCGAATTCATTTTTGGGGTGTTTCTGACGTGTTTTGGGTTCTTCGTTGGGTTTCGTTGGGTTTTCCGTTGTCATCATGGTGGAAAAGTGTAAATTGTGGGTTTTGGAGAACATCAGGTAGGTTTAGGGGGACTGTTGGGGTGGATTCATGATATATGGGGTTTTCTTCTGTTTTTTTTTTTTTGGGGGGGGGGTGATCCAATTCATTTTGGGGGTGTTTTTGACGTGTTTTGGGGTCTCCATTGGGTTTCGTTGCGTTTTCCGTGGTCATCATGGTGGAAAAGGGTAAATTGTTGGTTTTGGAGAACATCAGGTAGGTTTAGGTTGGTTTTGGGATTGGATCTATGGTTTTGGGGGATTTTCTTTTGTTTTTGGGGGTGATCCCGTTCTTTTTTGGGGTGTTTTTGACGTGTTTTGGGGTCTCCGTTGGTATTCCTTGGGTTTTCCGTGGTCATGGTGGTGGAAAAGTGTAAATTGTGGTTTTTGGAGAACTTCAGGTAGGTTTAGGGGAATTTTGGGGTGGATTCATGGTATTTGGTCTTTTCTTCTGTTTTTTTTGGGTGATCCTGTTCTTTTTTGGGGTGTTTATGACGTGTTTTGGGGTCTCCGTTGGGTTTTAGTTGGGTTCTTGTTGGTCATCATGGTGAAAAAGTGTAAATTGTGGCTTTTGGAGAACATCAGGTAGGTTTAGGGGGACTTTTGGGGCAGAGTCATGTTTTTTGGTGTTTTCTTCTGTTTCTTGGGGTGGTCCCGTTCTTTTTTGGGAAATTTTTGAGGTGTTTGGGGGTCTCCGTTGGGTTTTGTTGTGTACTCGTTGGTCATCGTGGTGGAAAATGGTAAATTGTGGGTTTTGGAGAACATCAGGTAGGTTTAGGTTGGTTTTGGGATTGGATCTATGGTTTTGGGGGATTTTCTTTTGTTTTTGGGGGTGATCCCGTTCTTTTTTGGGGTGTTTTTGACTTCTTTTGGGGTCTCCGTTGGGTTTCGTTGGGTTTTCCATGGTCATCATGTTGGAAAATTGTAAATTGTGGGTTTTGGAGATCATCAGGTAGGTTTAGGGTGGTTTTGGGGTGGATCTATGATTTTGAAGGATTTTCTTCCAATTTTGGGGGTGATCCCTTTCTTTTTTTTTTTTTTTTTTTTTTTTTTTTTGACGTGTTTTGTGGTCTCCGTTGGGTTTTGTTGGGTTTTCCATGGTCATCAATGTGGAAAAGTGTAAATTGTGGGTTTTGGAGAACTTCAGGTTGGTTTAGGGGGATTTTTGGTGTGGATCTATGTCTTTTGGGGTTTTCTTTCGTTGTTGGGGTTGAACCAGTTCTTTTTTGGGGTGTTTTTGACGTTTTTGGGGTCTCCGTTGGGTTTTGTTGGGTTCTCGTTGGTCGTTAAGCTAAATGGGAGTGGATTGTGGGTTTTGAAGAAGATCAGGTGAGTTTAGGGTGATTTGGGAGGGAAATGCATAGTTTTGTTTTTTTTTTCTTCTGATCCAGTTCTTTTTTGGGGTGTTTTTGACGTGTTTTGGGGTTTCCGTTGCGTTTTGTTGAGTTCCTAATGGGTTTTATGGTGGGTGGGAGTGGATTTTGGGATTTGGAGAAGATCAGGTAGGTTTAAGGGTTTTCTTGGGGTTAAATCACGTATTTTCTTCTGATCCGGTTTGCTTTTGGGGTGTTTTTGAGGTGTTTTGGGGTTTCTGTTGCGTTTTGTTGAGTTCCTAATGGGTTTTATGGTGGTTGGGAGTGGACTTTGGGATTTGGAGAAGATCAGGTAGGTTTAGGGTGGTTTTGGGATTGGATCCATGCTTTTTGGGGATTTTCTTCCAGTTTTGGGGGTTATCCCGTTCTTTTTTGGGGTGTTTTTGACATGTTTTGATGTCTCTGTTGGGTTTTGTTGGGTTTTCTGTTGGCATCTTGGTGGAAAAGGGTAAATTGTGGGTTTTGGAGAACTTCAGGTAGGTTTAGGGGGACTTTTGGGGTGGATTCATGGTATTTGGGGTTTTCTTCTGTTTTTTTGGGGAGATCCTGTTCTTTTTTTTTTTTTTTTTTTTTTTTTTTTGACATGTTTTTTGTCTCCATTGGGTTTCGTTGGGTTTTCCATGGTCATCATGGTGGAAAAGGGTAAATTTGTGGGTTTTGGAGAACATCAGGTAGGTTTAGGCTTGTTTTGGGATTGGATCTGTGCTTTTGGGGGATTTTCTTCCAGTTTATGGGTGATCCCTTTCTTTTTTGGGGTGTTTTTGACGTGTTTTGGTGTCTCCTTTTGGGTTTTCGTTTGGTTCATGTTGGTCATCATGGTGAAAATTTTTTGGGGGGGGAATTTTCTTCCAGTTTTGGGGGTGATCCCGTTCTTTTTTGGGGTGTTTTTGACATGTTTTGGGGTCTCTGTTGGGTTTTGTTGGGTTCTTGTGTTTCATCCTGTTGGAAAAGTTTAACTTGCGTGTTTTGGAGAACATCAGGTAGGTTTAGTGTCGTTTTGGGGTGGATCTATTTTTTTGGGGATTTTCTTCCAGTTTTGGGGGTGATTCCGTTCTTGTTTGGGGTGTTTTTGACTTGTTTTGGGGTCTCCGTTGGGTTTTAGTTGGATTCTCGTTGGTCCTTAAGGGAAATGGGAGTGGATTGTGGGTTTTGAAGAAGATCAGGTGAGTTTAGGGTGGTTTTGCGGGGAAATTCATAGTTTTTGGTGTTTTTTCTTCTGATTCAGTTCTTTTTTGGGGTGTTTTTGACGTGTTTTGGGGTCTCCGTTGGTTTTTGTTGGGTTCTTATTGTTCATCATGGTGAAAACGGGTAAATTGTGGGTATTGGAGAACATCAGGTAGGTTTAGGGGGACTTTTGGGGTGGATCAACGGCTTTTAGGGTTTTCTTTCGGTTTTGGGGGTGATCCCGCTTTTTTTTTGTGGTGTTTTTGACGTGTTTTGGGGTTTCCGTTGCGTTTTGTTGATTTCCTAATGTGTTTTAAGTTTGTTGGGAGTGGACTTTGGGATTTGGAGAACATCAGGTAGGTTTAGTGTGGTTTTGGGGTGGATCTATGTTTTTTTGGGGTTTTCTTTCTTTTTTAGGGGTTATCCTGTTCTTGTTTGGGGTGTTTTTGACTTGTTTTGGGGTCTCCGTTGGGTTTTAGTTGGATTCTCGTTGGTCCTTAAGGGAAATGGGAGTGGATTGTGGGTTTTGAAGAAGATCAGGTGAGTTTAGGGTGGTTTTGCGGGGAAATTCATAGTTTTTGGTGTTTTTTCTTCTGATTCAGTTCTTTTTTGGGGTGTTTTTAACATATTTTGGGGTTTCCGTTGGGTTTCGTTGGGTTTTCCGTGGTCATCATGGTGGAAAAGTGTAAATTGTGGGTTTTGGAGAACATCAGGTACGTTTAGAGTGGTTTTGGGATTGGATCCGTGCTTTTTGGGGTTTTCTTTGGTTTTGGGGGTGATCCTGTTCTTGTTTGGGGTGTTTTTGACGTGTTTTGGGTTCTCCGTTGGGTTTCGTTGGGTTTTCCGTGGTCATCATGGTGGAAAAGTGTAAATTGTGGGTTTTGGAGAACATCAGGTAGGTTTATGAGGACTTTTGGGGCAGATTCATGGTTTTTAGGGTTTTCTTCTGTTTTTTCTAGTGATCCAGTGTGTTTTTGGCGTGTTTTTGACGTGTTTTGTGGTCTCCGTTGGGTTTCGTTGGGTTTTCCGTGGTCATCATGGTGGAAAAGTGTAAATTGTGGGTTTTGGAGAACATCAGGTAGATTTAGGGTGTTTTTGGGGTGGATCTATGGTTTTGGGGGATTTTGTTCCAGTTTTGGGGTGATCGAATTCATTTTTGGGGTGTTTCTGACGTGTTTTGGGTTCTTCGTTGGGTTTCGTTGGGTTTTCCGTTGTCATCATGGTGGAAAAGGGTAAATTGTTGGTTTTGGAGAACATCAGGTAGGTTTAGGTTGGTTTTGGGATTGGATCTATGGTTTTGGGGGATTTTCTTTTGTTTTTGGGGGTGATCCCGTTCTTTTTTGGGGTGTTTTTGACTTCTTTTGGGGTCTCCGTTGGGTTTCGTTGGGTTTTCCATGGTCATCATGTTGGAAAATTGTAAATTGTGTGTTTTGGAGATCATCAGGTAGGTTTAGGGTGGTTTTGGGGTGGATCTATGATTTTGAAGGATTTTCTTCCAATTTTGGGGGTGATCCCTTTCTTTTTTTTTTTTTTTTTTTTTTTTTTTTTGACGTGTTTTGTGGTCTCCGTTGGGTTTTGTTGGGTTTTCCATGGTCATCAATGTGGAAAAGTGTAAATTGTGGGTTTTGGAGAACTTCAGGTTGGTTTAGGGGGATTTTTGGTGTGGATCTATGTCTTTTGGGGTTTTCTTTCGTTGTTGGGGTTGAACCAGTTCTTTTTTGGGGTGTTTTTGACGTTTTTGGGGTCTCCGTTGGGTTTTGTTGGGTTCTCGTTGGTCGTTAAGCTAAATGGGAGTGGATTGTGGGTTTTGAAGAAGATCAGGTGAGTTTAGGGTGATTTGGGAGGGAAATGCATAGTTTTGTTTTTTTTTTCTTCTGATCCAGTTCTTTTTTGGGGTGTTTTTGACGTGTTTTGGGGTTTCCGTTGCGTTTTGTTGAGTTCCTAATGGGTTTTATGGTGGGTGGGAGTGGATTTTGGGATTTGGAGAAGATCAGGTAGGTTTAAGGGTTTTCTTGGGGTTAAATCACGTATTTTCTTCTGATCCGGTTTGCTTTTGGGGTGTTTTTGAGGTGTTTTGGGGTTTCCGTTGCGTTTTGTTGAGTTCTTAATGGGTTTTATGGTGGGTGGGAGTGGACTTTGGGATTTGGAGAAGATCAGGTAGGTTTAAGGGTTTTCTTGGGGTTAAATCACGTATTTTCTTCTGATCCGGTTTGCTTTTGGGGTGTTTTTGAGGTGTTTTGGGGTTTCTGTTGCGTTTTGTTGAGTTCCTAATGGGTTTTATGGTGGTTGGGAGTGGACTTTGGGATTTGGAGAAGATCAGGTAGGTTTAGGGTGGTTTTGGGATTGGATCCATGCTTTTTGGGGATTTTCTTCCAGTTTTGGGGGTTATCCCGTTCTTTTTTGGGGTGTTTTTGACATGTTTTGATGTCTCTGTTGGGTTTTGTTGGGTTTTCTGTTGGCATCTTGGTGGAAAAGGGTAAATTGTGGGTTTTGGAGAACTTCAGGTAGGTTTAGGGGGACTTTTGGGGTGGATTCATGGTATTTGGGGTTTTCTTCTGTTTTTTTGGGGAGATCCTGTTCTTTTTTTTTTTTGTTTTTTTTTTTTTTTGACATGTTTTTTGTCTCCATTGGGTTTCGTTGGGTTTTCCATGGTCATCATGGTGGAAAAGGGTAAATTTGTGGGTTTTGGAGAACATCAGGTAGGTTTAGGCTTGTTTTGGGATTGGATCTGTGCTTTTTGGGGATTTTCTTCCAGTTTATGGGTGATCCCTTTCTTTTTTGGGGTGTTTTTGACGTGTTTTGGTGTCTCCTTTTGGGTTTTCGTTTGGTTCATGTTGGTCATCATGGTGAAAATTGTAAATTTTTTGGGGGGGGAATTTTCTTCCAGTTTTGGGGGTGATCCCGTTCTTTTTTGGGGTGTTTTTGACATGTTTTGGGGTCTCTGTTGGGTTTTGTTGGGTTCTTGTGTTTCATCCTGTTGGAAAAGTTTAACTTGCGTGTTTTGGAGAACATCAGGTAGGTTTAGTGTCGTTTTGGGGTGGATCTATTTTTTTGGGGATTTTCTTCCAGTTTTGGGGGTGATTCCGTTCTTGTTTGGGGTGTTTTTGACTTGTTTTGGGGTCTCCGTTGGGTTTTAGTTGGATTCTCGTTGGTCCTTAAGGGAAATGGGAGTGGATTGTGGGTTTTGAAGAAGATCAGGTGAGTTTAGGGTGGTTTTGCGGGGAAATTCATAGTTTTTGGTGTTTTTTCTTCTGATTCAGTTCTTTTTTGGGGTGTTTTTGACGTGTTTTGGGGTCTCCGTTGGTTTTTGTTGGGTTCTTGTTGTTCATCATGGTGAAAACGGGTAAATTGTGGGTATTGGAGAACATCAGGTAGGTTTAGGGGGACTTTTGGGGTGGATCAACGGCTTTTAGGGTTTTCTTTCGGTTTTGGGGGTGATCCCGCTTTTTTTTTTTTTGTGGTGTTTTTGACGTGTTTTGGGGTTTCCGTTGCGTTTTGTTGATTTCCTAATGTGTTTTAAGTTTGTTGGGAGTGGACTTTGGGATTTGGAGAACATCAGGTAGGTTTAGTGTGGTTTTGGGGTGGATCTATGTTTTTTTGGGGTTTTCTTTCTTTTTTAGGGGTTATCTTGTTCTTGTTTGGGGTGTTTTTGACTTGTTTTGGGGTCTCCGTTGGGTTTTAGTTGGATTCTCGTTGGTCCTTAAGGGAAATGGGAGTGGATTGTGGGTTTTGAAGAAGATCAGGTGAGTTTAGGGTGGTTTTGCGGGGAAATTCATAGTTTTTGGTGTTTTTTCTTCTGATTCAGTTCTTTTTTGGGGTGTTTTTAACATATTTTGGGGTTTCCGTTGGGTTTCGTTGGGTTTTCCGTGGTCATCATGGTGGAAAAGTGTAAATTGTGGGTTTTGGAGAACATCAGGTAGGTTTATGAGGACTTTTGGGGCAGATTCATGGTTTTTAGGGTTTTCTTCTGTTTTTTCTAGTGATCCAGTTGGTTTTCGGCGTGTTTTTGACGTGTTTTGTGGTCTCCGTTGGGTTTCGTTGGGTTTTCCGTGGTCATCATGGTGGAAAAGTGTAAATTGTGGGTTTTGGAGAACATCAGGTAGATTTAGGGTGTTTTTGGGGTGGATCTATGGTTTTGGGGGATTTTGTTCCAGTTTTGGGGTGATCGAATTCATTTTTGGGGTGTTTCTGCCGTGTTTTGGGTTCTTCGTTGGGTTTCGTTGGGTTTTCCGTTGTCATCATGGTGGAAAAGTGTAAATTGTGGGTTTTGGAGAACTTCAGGTTGGTTTAGGGGGATTTTTGGTGTGGATCTATGTCTTTTGGGGTTTTCTTTTGTTTTTGGGGGTTATCCCATTCTTTTTTGGGGTGTTTTTGACGTGTTTTGAGGTCTCCGTTTGTTTTTTTTTTTGGGTTTCCATTGGGTTTTCTGGTGGTTGGGAGTGGATTGTACATTTAGGAGAACATCAGGTAGGTTTAAGGGTTTTTTGTGTTGTTAGATCACATTTTTTCTTCTGATTCGGTTCGCTTTTGGGGTGTTTTTGACGTGTTTTGTGGTTTCTGTTGCGTTTTGTTGAGTTTTGACAAATTGACAAATCCTTGAAGTCCCTTTTGATTGCTCACAGGCTATGCGTTGCCACTCCTTCTCCTCCCAGATATAGGACGAGCAATCGGTAATAGTCTGACGGTTGAACCAAGCTGGGAAGCCTCCTTGTGATGTCCTAACCCAGGCCCTAGGAAGGCAGCAGATTTCCCTTAGAGGAGGGTCCCTTCTACATATTGGACCCTCTGTTCCGCTGATTGATAAATCACCCACAACTAAAACTCACCTTTTCTTCCTGCTGCCTGTGGTCACTATACGGGGGGGTTGGCTTTTCCAACCCTGCCAATATCTCTGGTGGAGAGGGATTATAGCCTTTTCCATCCATCGATTGCCTTTCGGCCTCCAGGGCCTTATACCTGTTGCGCAGGTCTACCTGATAGTGTGATATGGTTGAGATTTTGATAAAATTGCAAACACAAACATTAAAGTGATTACTGGTATCTACCACAGCATTATCTACGACTATAGAATCACAATGACTTCTCATGCAAACACAACCTTTCCCAATATATACAAGTACAGTATCAAGGGTTTCATTAGGATGTATCTCAACGTGGCAAATATTTTGCTCAGTGTCAAGACAAATGTCTTGGGATTCCAGCGTGTTACTTTCACAGATGGAACTTTTTTGTTCACGCACAATGCATGCATTTACATCAATTGTTTGCCACTTTCCTCCCTTTTGATGGGCCCATACTTTATGCCCTTTAGTATAAAGTATAGTTCCATTATGATTGAGTCCTAATGCAATGATTGGCTATACATTGTATACGGTGGCATTACTTATAGTAAGTATAAAGGACACAATTTGATCATTTTCTGCATAAAGGGTAAAGTTGACTAATTGCCACCATGCTTGAAAATCTTTTTCAAATTCTGAAGCATTATCCCAAATAAATTTTCGAATGTCAGTGGGCAAAGTTCCTCCTTCTCCCTGTCTCTAATAATAGCTGCTGCTAAAGATTGTATACATTACTGCATTTGGATACAGCTCCAAGCAAGGGAGGTATTGCCTTGGCTTTTTCCAAGGGCATGTACAATTAATTTATGATATAGAAGCCATTGCTTTGCTAAAGACAATAAGGATGATTTTTATAGGATGATCAAGTTACTGTAGTCAGAAACTAAACCTAACCCTAAACTAACCCTAACACTAACCCAACCCTAAACCTAACCCTAACCCTAACGGCTGCCCGTGGATCTAAACCTAACGCTCAAACCCTAATCCTAACCCTAACCCTAACCCGAACCGAACACTAAAGCTAAACCTAACCCTAACCCTAACCCTATTCCTAACACTAACCCTAACCCTAATCCAAACAGAACCCTAAACCTTACCCTAACCCTAACCCTAAACCTAACCCTAACATAACCCTAAGCCTAAACCTAAACCTAAGCCTTAGCCTAAGCCTAAGCCTAACCCTAACACTAACCCTAACGGAACCCTAACCCTAACAAAACCCTAAACCTAACCCTAACCCTAACCCTAACCTTAACCCTAATCCTAACCCTAACCCTAACCCTAACCCTAAACCTAACCCTAACCCTAACCCTAACCCTAACCCTAACCCTAACCCTAATCTAACCCTAACCCTACTCCTAACAAAACCCTAACCCTAACCCTAACCCTAACACTAATCCTAACCCTAACAACCCTAACCCTCTAACCCTAACCCTAACCCTAACCCTAACCCTAACCCCTAACCCTAACCCTAACCCTAACCCCTAACCCTAGCCCTAACCCTAACCCTAACCCTAACCCTAAAAAAATTCGAACCCGAACCCTAACCCTAACGGTATCCCTAACCCTAACCCTAACCCTAACTCTAACCCTAAGACCCTAACCCTAACGCTAACCCTAACAGAATTCTAACCCTAACCCTAACCCTAACCGTATCCCTAATCCTAACCTTAACCCTAACCCTAACCCTAACAGAACCCTAACCCTAACCGAAACCCTAAAACTAAACCTAAACCTAACCTAACCCTAACCCTAACCCTAAACCTAACCCTAACCCTAACCCTAACCCTAACCCTAACCCTAACCCTAACCCTAAACCTAACCCTAACCCTAACCCTAACAGAATTCTAACCCTAACCCTAACCCTAACCCTAACCCTAAACCTAACCCTAACCCTAACAACCCTAACCCTAACCCTAACCCTAACACTACCCCTAACCCTAACCCTAACCCTAAACCTAACCCTTACCCTAACCCTAACCCTAACCCTAACCCTAACCCTAACCCTAACCCTAACCCTAACAACCCTAACCCTCTAACCCTAACCCTAACCCTAACCCTAACCCTAACCCTAACCCTAACAGAATTCGAACCCTAACCCTAACCCTAACGGTATCCCTAACCCTAACCCGAACCCTAACTCTAAACCTAAGACCCTAACCCTAACCCTAACCCTAACCCTAACAGAATTCTAACCCTAACCCTAACCGTATCCCTAATCCTAACCCTAACCCTAACCCTAACCCTAACCCTAACCCTAACCCTAACCCTAACCCTAAGACCCTAACCCTAACCCTAACCCTAACCCCTAACCCTAACACTAACCCTAACCCTAACCCTAACCCTAACCCTAACCTTAACCCTAACCCTAACCCTCTAACCCTAACCCTAACGCTTACCCTAATCCTTACCCTACCCTTATCCTTACCATTACTCTATCCTTTACCCTAACTCTTAACCCTAACCCTAACCCTTACCCTAACCCTTACCATAAACCTAACGCTTTGCCTAAACCTAAACCTTATCCTCACCCTCAGCCTTACCCTAACCCTTACCCTTAGCCTTACCCTAACACTTACCCTTGCCCTAACCCTTACCCGTACCCTAATCTGAACCCAAACCCTAACCCTAATACTCTCACCCTAACCCTTACTCTAACCCTAACCACAACCCCAACCCCTAACCCCTAACCCTCACCCTAACCCTCTAAACCTACCCCTAACCTATCCCTAACCCTAACCCTCTAAGCCTAACCCTAACCCTCTAAGCCTAACAATAACCCCCAACCCCAACCCTCACCCGAAACCCTAACTCTAGCCCCAGCCCTAGCCCCTAACCCTAGTTCCCGAGAACTACATCTCCCGGTATGCTCTGGGCATTCAACATGGCCTCCCGGAAGTCCCGAATCCGAAAACTACATCTCCCGGCATGCTCTGGGCACACAACATGGCCTCCCAGTGCCGGAAAACTACACCTACCAGCATTCCCCGCACAGCCAGCATGGCCAATCACAGGCCGAGTGCTCGAGAACTGCATTTACCAGCACTCACTGGAACCCTCACCGCCCTTACAAAAAAAGCCTCAAGCCCTAACATCCAAAAAACCTCGAAACCCCTACAGACCTAACCCAAACTATTTACCACACTAAACCCCTGAAGACCTATGCCTAAAACCCCCAACCCAAAATCTTAGGATGCTCAAAACCCAAACCCAACCCAAAACGTTAGGAATGCTCAAAGCCCTAGCCCAAAAACTTAGGGCGCTCCAAACCCTAACCCCAAAACATTAAGACGCAAAAAACCCTAACCCAAAAACTTAGGGTAATACACCATAAATGTTTGCTCATTGTCTTTTGTATTATAAAAACAAGGAGTTCTGTTTGAGGAGCGGGAGTTGCGAAAGCTCCCTGCTGAAGTAAGGAGCTGCATAATGCTTGCCTAGACATTATGAAAATTCTTTTGCTTAACGTAACAAAAAATAGACCCCCCAACCCATTCTCCTTCTGCATCTCAGTTGCCTCTTTTGTTCAAAGACACTGTTGCAAAGCTCATGTAACCATCTCCTGATAAGTTGCTAAAGTAGTGTATCGACATACATGCCTTCCTGTCTAACGCTGGGCCAACATGACCAAATAATAAAAGAAGTTGAACCACAACGCTGAGGAAGACTACGGCCTTCATCTTCACAACCACCAGAGGGACAGAGACGACCCCCTAGCAACAGTGCGCGCAGTCGCAGAATATACCAGGATGTGCTGCGTAATCCCGGAATTAGCAAAATATAAATAAAAAGGGACTCTGGCGGGGGTGAGGTGCGTGCCGTTGGCGGAGCTGAGACTCCCCGGCCGCCCAGTGCTGTTTTGCTTGATGTTTGCTCACTCAATAAATTCCTTTCTATGATTAATACAATGCTCTATGAAAATTAATTAAGGGGGCAATTTATAACACTTTGGACGCTCAAAACCCTATCCCGAAAACATTAGGACGCTCCAAACTCTATCCAGAAAACTTAGGACTCTCCAAACCCTATTCCAAAAACTTAGGACGCTCAAAACCCTATCCTGGAAACATTGAGATGCTCAAAACCCTTTCCCGAAAACTTAGGATGCTCCAAACCCTATCCTGGAAACATTAAGATGCTCAAAACCCTAACCCAATTACTTAGGATGCTTGAAAGCCTATCCCAAAAAATTAGGGCACACAAAAGCCTAACCCCAAAAATTAAGATGCTCAAAATCCAAACCCCCAAAATTAGGATACTCAAAACCCTGGACCTGGAGAACCTAACCTGAAAAAAACAAAACAAAACAAAACAAAAAAAAGATCTTAAAACCCTAACCGTAAATAACTGACCAAAAATAAAACCTTAAGACTCTAACCCTAAAAAACATATCAACACTACAACCCAAAAAACTCTAATACCCTAACACGCTAACCCTGAAACCCTTAAAACCCTAACCCCCAAATCCTTAAAACCCTAACCGTTAAAACTCCAACCCTAAAAACCTTAAAATCCTAAACATAAACCCTGAAACCCCTTACCCTGAAACCCAACCCTAGTGCCCAATCCCTGAAACCTTAAAACCCTGAATCAATCTGTAGCAAATAGCATAGGCTGAGTCGAGGATCTCAGTACAGTAGCATTATTATTCGAGATTACAATGGCGGGTGTCCCACAAGCAGGAGGGTGCCTACTAATTCCATACACAGTTTATACACTTTTTTTTTCTGCCGAGGACCGGGACCCTCCCGACCCTCCCCTGTTTCCCCTTTAACTGTGCTATTCAAGGTTCATAATCTAGCTGGTGCTTCACAGAAAATACACAGCTGCTGGCCTGTTACAAGTCACATTTCTTTTGAGGTTTTTACTCTTTGAGGTGGTAATGTTTCTTACGCCGTGATTTCCACCTAATTGCTGTAAGGATTCTGGTTGTCTGCGTTTTACAAGGTTGTCTGTTATAATAAATAAAAGTCCCAAATAGGATTACAATCAAAGTTTACAATTCACTGAATGAATAGAGGTAAGCAAACAGTGCTGGGTACGCCGGGAGTCTCTGCTCCACCAAGACGCGCACCAGTTATACACCAGTTACCTCCCTTAAGGGATATAGAGAAGCCCTCTCAGATACTTCCGTCCTGCTTCTCCTGCATGTGGCCGGAGGTCGGTCTAATTCTGGTGCTGTTGGTGGTGGAAGCTGGGGCAACGGTGGTACTGGTGGCGATACCACAGCCACCGGAGGGGGAGCCGCCGGGAGTGGATTGTTAGGATATGGAGGTGGTAGCTTATCCAACGGCTCACGTTTATCTTCTTTTTCTTTTTCATGTTCTTCTTGTTCTTCAAATTTCTTACCTGCTTTTAGTGTAAATATTGAGGCTGGAAAAGGACCTGAAGTCCTCCTGATCCATAATCCTGCATAATCGCTTTCTTCCTGGCTAAAAGCTTCCTTTGAATTAACATGGATATTTAAGGCCTGGCAAATCCAGTCTTCGAAGGTTCCAAAAACAGGCCAAAAGACATGTAGTCTTAAAGGCTCCTTTGGCCATTCTGTCACATAATACTGGACCATTTTTAATTTACTTTTTCCTTTTCTGGGGTCCCTATCATTCCAATTTCTAATCGTTATTCCTAATGGACTTTCTGGTGGTATGACTGGTAATTTGCTCCCTTTCTTCTGGTCTCTGGTCTTTGATTTTGTCTGACCCATCTAGGAATTTTACTATGGCAATTCCCATAGCCCTTGGTTACCTTAGTAAGAGTGTCTTGCAGGGGGTCGAGGACCTATCACACACCCACAAGTCCTATAGGAATCCCTTCGGTCCTTCACCGGCCAAGTCCCTCGCGGGAGATTGGAACCGCGGTTAGAAGACCTCCACAATCGCTTCGGAACTAAGTTCCATCTCAGTCACACTCTTACACACACAGGCAACCGAACCCCACCCAACCGAACGGTATACGCTTTAAATGCTTACGACTCCGTCATCTTCGTTCGGATCTTCACACACACAATTATGGGCAAAATATAGTGCTGCAGCTGGCAAGGGAGCTGAAAAAAAGAATCAGAAACTTTGCTTACCTTTATTCAGGTTTAAGATGCCATTAGTTCCGACCTGACTCAAACAGCAGCCACCAAATGGTGGGGGTGCCTCTCCTAGATCAAACCAGAAATCAGGAACCAAAGCCCTCCCGGACGAGAGCCCACTTGTAATAAATGACTGGGTCCCAAATAGGATTGCAATTGAAATTTACAATTTATTAAATGAATAGAGGTAAGCAAGCAGCGCTGGGTGCGCCAGGAGTCTCTGCTCCACCAAGACGCACACAAGTTACATCAGGCGGCTGGTTTTTATGCTGCTAGGCTAATACATATTCATTACTACTTCTACAAAAGGCAGGGTTATTCTAATTAGTTCCCAGAATCCAAACCCTCCCACTGGTGCAGGCGTTATCAGTCTCCGGTATCAGTCCCCTCTGGGGGCCGCTCGTACTGAAGGCTCGTAGTCTTCCTCCCAGGCTTTTCTCTTGTCCATCTCCTTTGTCCATCTTGGCTGGATGGCAGACACTTGCATAGTGTCCCATGCAACAGTTGTAATAGTTAGCAGTTATTCTGAAACCCCTTTGTTCTCTTATCCCCTATTGACCGGAATTGCTGGACCATTCCTTTGCAAGATTCAAGAACTATATATATTAACCACTCTGGTTTTCTTAGACTTTTCATCATATCATGCGGCCCTAGCATTGTTCCATATTGACACGAATCAGATGAACTCATTTCACACTGTTAAGCTGTCTTATCACTGCAAGCGTATCTCAATACCACCTTCCTTCCCTCTACAGGATGTAACTGCGCAAAAACAACATTTTTATTCCCACAACCTTGATCCCCTTACCCTGAAGTCCTTATTCCCCTTAAACCTAACAACTCTAACCACAACCCTAACCCTTATTATCAACCCCCTAACGCTAATGACACTGACCTTAATCCAAACCCCAAACTGCCCCTAACCCCAGACAACCAACAACGAAACACACACACACAAAGATGGAAACTACAAAAAAGGCAAAACCCACGATACAGGCCCCAAATCACAAATACACAACCAAAATGCTACAGAAAAGCCCCAGATGCAGGCCCCAAATGCTACTGCTAGGCCTCAAAAGCTCAAGATGCATCCCAAAGCAAAAATGCAGACCCCAAACGTTACAGAAAAGCCCCCAAACCCAGGCTGCACAAGTCTACAAGCAGGCCCCAAACTGCCAACAGAAGCAGGCACCAACCACACCCAGATGCAGACCCCAACTGCCCACAAGCAGCTCCTACCCCACCACCCCCTCCCAAGAACTGGACTCCACCCAGACACTGGCCCAAGACCCGGGCCCGCCCCCCGCCATCCCCCCTACCCTCCCCCCCGACACAGGTGTACAAGCAGCTCACAACCCGCCCCTTCAGAGACCGGTCCCACTCCCCCCCCCCCTCCCCAAGACATGGGATGCGGAGGTGTACAACCAACTCCCAACTCCCTCCCCCTCAAAGGGAGGCCCCAAAGACCCCCAAATGGAGGCTCCTAGAGTGAACAAGCACCTCCCAACTCCCCCAGGCACAGGCCCACCCCCCCCCCCCAAACACAGGCCACAGAGGTGTATAAACAGCCCAGACCCCCCTCCAAGACCATGGCCCCTATAGTGTACAAGCAGCTCCCAACCACCCACAGATGCAGGCCCCAACCCTTTTCAAAAGGGAGGCACCTAGAATGCATGAGCAACTCCCAACCCCCCTCAAATAAAGACCCCAAAAGTGTACAAGTAGCTCCCCCCCAGAGACAGGACCCAAAGGTGTACAACCAGTTCCCAACACCCCTGAGACACAGGCCCCAACCCCCTCCCCAGACACAGGGACCCAAATTCTACAAGCAGCTCCCAACCCCTGCCAGGCAGGCCCCCTACCCTATACAAGCAGCTCCCAACCCTCCCCCCCCCCCCCGAGGGAGGCCCCCAAGCCCCCCACAAACACAGGCCCCTACAGTGTACAGGCAGCTCCCAGCCACCCCCAGATGCTGGCCCCAAAGTTGTACAAACAGCTCCCAGCCACCCTGCAGAAACAGATTCCTACATTGTACAAGCAGTTCCCAGCCCGCTAGACACAGGCCCTGACCCCCCACACATGCAGGCCCCAAAGGTGTACAAGCAGCTCCCACCCCTCCCCCAGACGCAGGTCCCAAGCCCCCCCCCCCCCAAACACAGGCCCCTGCAACCAGCACCCAACCCCCTACCCCCGATGCCAGGCCCAAAGGTGTAGAAGCAGCTCCAAACCTCCTCCCTCAACCCAGGCTCCAACAGTGTACAAGCACCTCCCAACCAACCCTCCCCTTCCCCCCCCCCGACACAGGCTCCAAAGGAATACAAAGAGCTCCCACCCCTCCCCCAGATGCTGGTCTCAACCCCCCCCCGCCCCCAGAAGCAGGCCCCAAAGGTGTAGAGTCAGCTCCCAACCCCCTCAATGCTGGCCCCAAGGGTCTACAAGCAGCTCCCCCCTTGCCCCCAGATATCGGCCCCCAGACACAGACCCCAAAAGCCTAATCACAGGCCCTGAACTCTAGAGGCAGGCTCCAAAACCCAGGACAAAGCCCCAGTGGTTCGAGACAGGGCCCAAATCCCAGACACAGGCCCCAAACGCTAAACATATGCCAAAAAAAGTATTAGTGCTGGTGCCAAATGTTACAGTGTCTGTAAAAAAAAAAAAAAGCCCAAAAGCCCGAGATGCTCAAGGCTGAGACGTAACTTGGCTTTCTGAATTACTGGAAAGCAGCTTTCATTCTCAGATAATTGTGTGCAGGCTAGATAGGATGGGGCTTCAGGCACCTCTTCACCTGAGGAAACACACTGCCATCAGGCACCGCTGTGCCAGACAAGCTTGTTCTGCTAGAACACCCTACTCAGATGCACTGTGGCATTCAAGTGAACTGCTTTCATGCAAATATAACGACTGATGTTACAACCCACCTTGCCTGTGGCACCTGATGAACAGAAGAGTAAGCCACCGCAGCGCTTCAAAACCATCCCTGCACGTGCCGCTCCTTGTCGCTCTCTGGCCTTATCTCATATCCTTATCCACTTCTGTGGAGAGCCTGCCACGGCACCTGCAAAGCAAGACGGACACCTTTCATAGTCACCTTGTGCTACTTGGTCGTTCTGCTCCAACCCAGCTCATGACCAGCCCCTCTTCTTACACAGCTCTTCAGAGTGCAGTTTGCTCCTTTGAGCCTGTGCGAGACACCTGTGAAAGAAAAAGAAACGCATAGGCCGATGCAGCATCCAAAGACACAGCACAACTAGGTAAGTTACTCTCATCTGCTCCCTTACCTCTGCCGCTTACCAGCCCCCGAGGCAGATGCTTCAATCTACCCTCTTCAAACAGCTACAACACCTCTAAAAGACAAAGAGGGGATGCTTAGAGGAACAGTGAGACCTACAACACAACAACTGCTACATCTGTTCCTCACTCACCTTGCCAGAGGCAGCTCTGCGTGTGACGTCCCAGGTTGTACACTGCGTTACCTAACCCTTACCGTAACCCTTACCCTAACCCTTCTCACCCTTACCATTACCCAAATCCTTACCTTTACTTTTTCCTTACCCTTACTCTTTCCTTTAACCATAACCTTACCCTTACCCTATACCTTACTCCAACCCTTCCCCTTACCTTCCCCTTCCCCTTCCCCTTAACCTAACCCTAAACCTTAAACCTTACCGTAAACCTTACCCTTTCTGCTACACTTACCCTTAGCGTAAATCTAAACCTTACACTTACCCTTAGCCTAACCCTCACCCTTACCATTACCCATACCCTTATTCTTACTCTTATCCTAACCCTTTCCTTTACACTTACGGTTACCATTAACCTTACCCTTACCCTAACACTTATCCTTAACCTAACCCTTACCCTAAACCTTACACTTACTCTTAACATTAACCTTACCCTTAACCTTTAGCTAATACTTAATCTTACGTTTTTCTCACCCTAACCCTATAATTAACCATAACCATTACCCTAACACTTAACCTTACCCTTACAATAAGCCACACAACAACACTTAAATGTACACTTACGCTTAAACTTGCCCTAGCAATTACTCGTACAATTAAAATATTAATTAATTAAATTAAAAAATTTTAATTTAAAATAAATTGAATTAAAAAAATAAATACCATTATCCTTATACCTTATCCTTAACCCTCACCCTTATCATTACCAATACCCTTACTTTTACACTTATTCTTATACATACAACTTACCCTTTTCCTAACACTTAACCCTAACCTAACTCTAACCCTAAACCTTACCTGAACCCTTTCCAGTACCATTACATTAACCCTTACCCTTAACCTAAACCTTACACTTGCTCTTAACCTTAACCTAATACTTACCTTTACGTTTTCCTCACACTAACCCTAAAATTAACCCTAACCATTACCCTAACAGTTACCCCTAACCTAACCCTTACTCTAACACTTACAGTGACCCGTACACTTAAACATACCCTTACACTTACTCTTACCCTAACCCTTACCCTTATCATAACCCATACTCTAACACATACTTCCACCCGTACCCTTACGCTTTCCGTTACCCTAACTCTTACCCTTACCCTTACCCTTACCCTTACCCTTACCCTTACCCTTACCCTATCCCTTACCCAATCCCTTACCCTATCCCTTACCCTTAACCTAACCCTAAACCTTACCCTTATCCTAACACTTACCCTTACCGTAAACCTTACCCTTTCTGCTACACTTACCCTTAGCCTAAATCTAAACCTTACACTTAACCTTAGCCTAACCCTCACCCTTACCATTACCCATACCCTTATTCTTACTCTTACCCTAACCCTTACCTTTACACTTACGGTTACCATTAACCTTACCCTTACCCTAACACTTATCCTTAACCTAACCCTTACCCTAAACCTTACCCCAACCCTTACCCTGACCCTTACATTAACCCTAACCCTTACCCTAAACCTTACACTTACTCTTAACCTTAACCTTAGCTGTAACCTAATACTTACCCTTACGTTTCCCTCACCCTAACCCTAAAATTAACCCTAACCATTACCCTAACACTTAACCTTACCCTAACCCTAAAATTACTCGTACAATTACCCTTACGCTTACCCTTACCCTTAACCTAAGCCTAAACCATACAGTAAACCTTACCCTTTCTGCTACACTTACCCTTAGCCTAAATCTAAACCTTACTCTTACCCTTAGCCTAATCTTTACCCTTAACCTAACCCTAACCCTAAACCTTATCCCAGCCCTTACCCTGATCCTTACATTAACCCTAACCCTTACCCTATAACTTACACTTACTCTTAACCGTAACCTTACCCTTAACCATTACCCTAACACTTACCCTTACGTTTCCCTCAACCTAACCCGAAAATTAACCCTAACCATTACCCTAACACTTACCCTTACCCTAACCCTAACCGTAACTCTAACCCTTACTGTAACCCTTACCCTGACCCGTACCCTTACACTTACCCTTACCCTAAGCCTTTCCCTTACCATGACCCATACCCTAACACGTACTTGTAGCCTTAACCTTACCGTTCCCCTTACCCTTACCTTTACTGTCTCCGTTACCCTTACACTTACACTTAACATAAACCTTAACCTTAACCTAAACCTTATCATAAGCCATACAACAACACTTACATGTAAATTTACGCTTGACTTACCCTAGCAATTACTCGTACAATTACCCTTAACCTTACTATTAAGCTAACCCTAAACCTTACCCTTATGATAACACTTACCCTTATCCTAAACCTTACCCTTTCTGCTGCACTTACCGTTTGCCTAATTCTAAATCTTACCCTAACCCTCACCCTTACCTAAATCTAACCATTACCCTAACCTTCACTCTTACCCTTACCATTATACTTACTTTTACCCTTAACCTAAACCTTACCCCAACCGTTACCCTGACCCTTACATTAACCCTAACCCTTACGCTAACCCTAACCCTAACCCTAACCCTAACCCTAACCCTAACCCTAACCCTAACCCTAACCCTGACCCTGACCCTGTCCCTGACCCTAACCCTAACCCTAACCCTAACCCTTACTCTAAACCTAACCCTTAACCTAAACCTTACACTTAATCTTATCTTTAACCTTACCCTTAAACTAATACATACCCTTACGTTTCCCTCATCATAACCCTAAAATTAACCGTAACCATTACCCTAACACTTATACTTACCTAACCCTAAACCTTACTCTAACTTTTACCCTGAGCCAGAACCTTAGACTTGCCCTTCCCCTTCCCCTTACTAATACCGTTACCATAACCCTTACCCATACACTTACAGTTACCATTAACCTTACCCTTACCCTAACACTTACCCTTACCCTATCCCTTACACTTATCTTATCCATACAAATTACGCTTTCCCTAACACTTAACCTTAACCTAACCCTAACCCTAAACCTTACCTGAACCCTTACTCTGACCCTTACATTAACCCTTACCCTAAAACTTACACTTAACCTTAACCTTACCCTTAACCTTAACCTAATACTTACCCTTACTTTTCCCTCACCCTAACCCTAAAATTAACCCTAACCATTACCCCAACACTTACCCTTACCCTAACCCTTACCCTTACCATAACCCATACTCTAACACATACTTCTACCCGTACCCGTACCCTTACGGTAACTCTTACCCTTACCGTAACCCTTACCGTTACCGTTACCGTTACCGTGGCCCTTACCTTACCCTTACCCTTACCCTTACCCTTACCCTTTCCCTTACCCTTACCCTTACCCTTACCCTTACCCTTACCCTTACCCTTACCCTTACCCTAACCCTAAATCTTACCCTTATCCTAACACTTACCCTTACCGTAAACCTTACCCTTTCTGCTACACTTACCCTTAGCGTAAATCTAAACCTTACACTTACCCTTAGCCTTACCCTCACCCTTACCCTTACCCATACCCTTATTCTTACCCTTTCCCTAACCCTTACCTTTACACTTACGGTTACCATTAACCTTACCCTTACCCTAACACTTATCCTTAACCTAACCCTTACCCCAACCCTTACCCTGACCCTTACATTAACCCTAACCCTTACCCTAAACCTTACACTTACTCTTAACCTTAACCTTACCCTTAACATTAACCTAATACTTACGCATACGTTTTCCTGACTTTAACCCTAAAACTAACCCTAACCATTACCCTAACACTTAACCTTACCCTAACCCTAACCCTAACCCTTACTCTAACCCTTACCCTGACCTGTACCCTTACACTTACCCTTACCCTTATACTCACCCTAATTCTTACCCATACCATAACCCATACCCTAACACATATTTGTACCCTTAACCTTACCGTTACCCTTAACCTTACCCTTACCCTTACTCTATC
The DNA here is from genome assembly GCF_964211825.1 of Aythya ferina. Taxonomy (NCBI): domain Eukaryota; kingdom Metazoa; phylum Chordata; class Aves; order Anseriformes; family Anatidae; genus Aythya; species Aythya ferina. Next base: position 407,412 of record NW_028181412.1, on the reverse strand, counting down.
CCTTACCCTTACGCTTACCCTTAATATAAACCTTACCCTTGACCTTACCCTTACCATAAGCCATACAACAACACTTACATGTACACTTACATGTACACTTACGCTTACACTTACCCTAGCAATTCCTCGTACAATTACCCTTACCCTTACCCTTAACCGAAGCCGAAACATTAAACCTTACAGTAAACCTTACCCTTTCTGCTACACTTACCCTTAGCCTAACCCTCACCCTTACCCTTACCCATACTCTTATTCTTACCCTTACCCTAACCCTTACCTTTACACTTACGGTTACCATTAACCTTACCCTTACCCTAACGCTTATCCTTAACCTAACCCTTACCCTAAACCTTACCCCAACCCTTACCCTGACCCTTACATTAACCCTAACCCTTACCCTAAACCTTACACTTACTCTTAACCTTAACCTTAGCTGTAATCTAATACTTACCCTTACGTTTCCCTCACCCTAACCCTAAAATTAACCCTTACTATTACCCTAACACTTACCCTTACCCTAACCCTTACTGTAACCCTTACAATGAACCAGACGCTTACACATACCCTTACCCTTACTCTTACTCTACCCTTACCCTTACCATAGCCCATACTCTAACACATACTTCTACCCTTAACCTTACTGTTACCCTTACCCTTACTCTATTTGTTACTCTTACGCTTATCCTTAACATAAAACTTACTCTTAACCTTACCCTTACCATAAGCCATAGAACAACACTTACATGTTCACTTACGTTTCCACTTACCCTGGCAACTACTCGTACAATTAAACTTACCCTTACCCTTACCAAACCATTACCCTTACCCTTAACCTAATCCTCAACCTTACACTTATCCTAGCACTTACCCTTACCGTAATCCTTACCCTTTCTGCTACACTTACTCTTTGCCTAATTCTAAACCTTACCCTACACTCACCCTTACCCTTATCATAATGCTTACATTAACCCTTAACCTAAACCTTACCCCAACCCTTACCCTGACCCTTACATTAACGCTAAGCCTTACCCTAAACCTTACACTTACTCTTAACCTTAACTTTACTCTTAACATTAACCTAATACTTACGCATATGTTTTCCTGACTTTAACCCTTAAATTTACCCTAACCATTACCCTAACACTTAACCTTAACCTAACCCTAAAATTACTCGTACAATTACCCTTACCCTTACCCTTAACCTAAGCCTAAACCTTACAGTAAACCTTACCCTTTCTGCTACACTTACCCTTAGCCTAAATCTAAACCTTACACTTACCCCTACTGTAACCCTCACCCTTATCATTACCAATACCCTTACTCTTACCCTTACCCTAACCCTTCTCCTTACACTTACTGTTACCTTTAACATTACCCTTACCCTAAAACTTACAGTTATCCTTATCCATGCCCTTACCCTTACCCTAATCTTTACCCTTAACCTAACCCTAACCCTAAACCTTATCCCAGCCTTTACCCTGACCCTTACATTAACCCAAACCCTTACCCTAAACCTTACACTTACTCTTAACCTTAACCTTACCCTTAACCATTACCCTAACACTTACCCTTACGTTTCCCTCACCCTAAGTCCTAAAATTAACCCTAACCATTACCCTAACACTTACCCTAACCCTTACCCTAACCCTAACCCTAACCCTTACTCTAAACCTAACCCTTAACATAAACCTTACACTTAATCTTAACTTTAACCTTACACTTAATCTTAACTTTAACCTTACCCTTAAACTAATACATACCCTTACGTTTCCCTCATCATAACCCTAAAATTAACCGTAACCATTACCCTAACACTTATGCTTACCTAACCCTAACCCTAACCCTTACTCTAACTTTAAACCCTGACCCGTAACCTTAGACTTCCCCTTCCCCTTCCCCTTACGCTTACCCTTACCCTAACCCTTACCCTTACACTTACGGTTACCATTAACCTTACCCTTACCCTAACACTTACTCTTACCCTATCCCTTACACTTATACTTATCCATACAACTTACGTTTACCCTAACACTTAACCTTAACCTAACCCTAACCCTAAACCTTACCTGAACCCTTACCCTGACCCTTACATTAACCCTTACCCTAAAACTTACACTTAACCTTAACCTTACCCTTAACCTTAACCTAATACTTACCCTTACTTTTCCCTCAGCCTAATCCTAAAATTAACCCTAACCATTACCCCAACACTTACCCTTACCCTAACCCTTACCCTTACCATAACCCATACTCTAACACATACTTCTACCCGTACCCGTACCCTTACGGTAACCCTTACCCTTACGGTAACCCTTACCCTTACCCTACCCTTACCCTTACCCTTACCCTTACCCTTACCCTTACCCTTACCCTTACCCTTACCCTTACCCTTACCCTTACCCTTACCCTTACCCTTACCCTTACCCTTACCCTTACCCTTACCCTTACCCTTTCCCTTTCCCTTACTCTTACCCTTACCCTTACCCTATCCCTTACCCTTACCCTAACCCTAAACCTTACCCTTATCCTAACACTTACCCTTACCGGAAACCTTACCCTTTCTGCTACCATTACCCATACCCGTATTCTTACCCTTACCATAACCCTTACCTTTACACTTACGGTTACCATTAACCTTACCCTTACCCTAACACTTATCCTTAACCTAACCCTTACGCTAAACCGTACCCCAACCCTTATCCTGACCCTTACATTAACCCTAACCCTTACCCTAAACCTTACACTTACTCTTAACCTTAACCTTACCCTTAACATTAACCTAATACTTACGCATACGTTTTCCTGACTTTAACCCTAAAACTAACCCTAACCATTACCCTAACACTTAACCTTACCCTAACCCTAACCTTACTCTAACCCTTACCCTGACCCTTACCCTTACACTTACCCTTACCCTTACCCTTTTACTTACCCTAATTCTTACCCATACCATAATCCATACCCTAACACATATTTGTACCCTTAACCTTACCGTTACCCTTAACCTTACCCTTACCCTTACTCTATCCGTTACCCTTAAGCTTACTCTTTACATAAACCTTACTTTTGACCTTACCCTTACCATAAGCCATACAACAACACTTACATGTACACTTACGCTTACACTTACCCTAGCAATTCCTAGTACAATTACCCTTACCCTTACCCTTACCCTTAACCTAAGCCGAAACCTTAAACCTTACAGTAAACCTTACCCTTTCTGCTACATTTACCCTTAGCCTAAATCTAAACCTTACTTTAAATCTTACTAAACATTACTTTAAATCTTACCCTTACTGTAACTCTCACCCTTATCATTACCAATACCCTTTCTCTTACCCTTACCCTAACCCTTCTCCTTACACTTACTGTTACCTTTAACATTACCCTTACCCTAACACTTACACTTATCCTTATCCATGCCCTTACCCTTACCCTAATCCTTACCCTTAACCTAACCCTAACCCTAAACCTTACCCCAGCCCTTACCCTGACCCTTACATTAACCCTAACCCTTACCCTAAAACTTACACTTCCTCTTAACCGTAACTTTACCCTTAACATTAACCTAATACTTACCCTTACGTTTCCCTCACCCTAACCCTAAAATTAACCCTAACCATTACCCTAACACTTACCCTTACCCTAACCCGAACCGTAACTCTAACCCTTACTCTAACCCTTACCCTGACCCGTACCCTTACACTTACCCTTACCCTAAGCCTTTCCCTTAGCATAACCCATACCCTAACACGTACTTGTAGCCTTAACCTAACCGTTCCCCTTACCCTTACCCTTACCTTTACTGTCTCCGTTACCCTTACACTTACACTTAACATAAACCTTAACCTTAACCTAACCCTTATCATAAGCCATACAACAACACTTGCATGTGCACTTACGCTTGTACTTACCCTAGCAATTACTCGTACAATTACCCTTAACCTTACTATTGAGCTAACCCTAAACCTTACCCTTATCCTAACACTTACCCTTATCCTAAACCTTACCCTTTCTGCTACACTTACCCTTCGCCTAATTCTAAATCTTACCCTAACCCTCACCCTTACCTAAATCTAACCATTACCCTAACCTTCACTCTTACCCTTACCATTATACTTACTTTTACCCTTAACCTAAACCTTACCCCAACCCTTACCCTGACCCATACATTATCCCTAACCCTTACCCTAACCCTAACCCTAACCCTAACCCTAACCCTAACCCTAACCCTAACCCTAATCCTAAACCTAACGCTAACCCTAACCCTAACCCTAACCCTTACTCTAACCTTAACCCTTAACCTAAACCTTACACTTAATCTTAACTTTAACCTTACCCTTAAACTAATACATACCCTGACGTTTCCCTCATCATAACCCTAAAATTAACCGTAACCATTACCCTAACACTTATCCTTACCGAACCCTAACCCTAACCCTTACTCTAACTTTTACCCTGACCCGGACCCTAAGACTTCCCCTTCCCCTTACTCTTCCCCTTACTCTTACCCTTACCCTAACACTTACGGTTACCATTAATCTTACCCTTACCCTAACACTTACCCTTACCCTATCCCTTACACTTATCCTTATCCATACAACTTACGCTTACCCTAACACTTAACCTTAACCTAACCCTAACCCTAAACCTTACCTGAACCCTTACCCTGACCCTTACATTAACCCTTACCCTAAAACTTACACTTAACCTTAACTTTACCCTTAACCTTAACCTAATACTTACCCTTACGTTTCCCGCACCCTAACCCTAAAATTAACCCTAACCATTACCCCAACACTTACCCTTACCCTAACCCTTACCCTTACCATAACCCATACTCTAACACATACCTCTACCCGTACCAGTACCCTTACGGTAACCCTTACCCTTACCGTAACACTTACCCTTACTGTTACCGTTACCATTGCCCTTACCCTTACCCTTACCCTTACCCTTACCCTTACTCTTACCCTTACCCTATACCTTACCCTTAACCTAAACTTAAAGCTTACCCTTATCCTAACACTTACCCTTACCGTAAACCTTACCCTTTCTGCTACATTTACCCTTAGCGTAAATCTAAACCTTACACTTACCCTTAGCCTAAACCTCACCCTTACCATTACCCATACCCTTATTCTTACCCTTTCCCGAACCCTTACCTTTACACTTACGGTTACCATTAACCTTACCCTTACCCTAACACTTATCCTTAACCTAACCCTTACCCTAAACCTTACCCCAACCCTTACCCTGACCCTTACATTAACCCAAACCCTTACCCTAAACCTTACACTTACTCTTAACCTTAACCTTACCCTTAACATTAACCTAATACTTACGCATACGTTTTCCTGACTTTAACCCTAAAACTAACCCTAACCATTACCCTAACACTTAACCTTACCCTAACCCTAACCCTAACCCTTACTCTAACCCTTACCCTTACCTGTACCCTTACACTTACCCTTACCCTTATACTTACCCTAATTCTTACCCATACCATAACCCATACCCTAACACATATTTGTACCCTTAACCTTACCGTTACCCTTAACCTTACCCTTACCCTTACTCTATCCCTTACCCTTACGCTTACCCTTAACATAAACCTTACCCTTGACCTTACCATACCATAAGCCATACAACAACACTTACATGTACACTTACGCTTACACTTACCCTAGCAATTACTCGTACAATTACCCTTACTCTTACCCTTACCCTTAACCTAAGCCGAAACCTTAAACCTTACAGTAAACCTTACCCTTTCTGCTACACTTACCCTTAGCCTAAATCTAAACCTTACACTTACCCTTACCTTAACCCTATACTTACCCTTACGTTTCCCTCACCCTAACCCTAAAATTAACCCTAACCATTATTCCAACACTTACCCTTACCCTAACCCTAACCCTTACTCTTACCCTTACCCTGACCCATACCCTTACACTCACCCTTACCCTTACATTACCCTAACTCTTACCCATACCATAACCCATACCATAACACATATTTGTACCCTTACCCTTACTCTATCCGTTACCCTTACGCTTACCCTTAACATAAACCTTACCATTAATCTTACTCTTACGCTAACCCTTACCCTTACCCTTATCCTTATCCATACCCTTAACCTTACACCAACCCTTCCCCTTAAGCTGAACCTAACCCTAAACCTTACCCCAAACCTTTCCCTGAACTTTACCCCTTCCCTGAAGCCTTACCCTTAACCTAAACCTTACACTTAATCTTAACCTTAACCTTACACTTAACCTTAAGCTAGTACTTAACCTTACATTTTTCTCACCCTAATCCTAAAATTAACCCTAACCATTACCCTAACACTTAACCGTTACACTTACCCTTATTCTATCCATTACTCTTACGCTTTCCCTTAACATAAACCTTACCCTTACCATAAGCCATACATCAACACTTACATGTACACTTACGCTTACACTTATCCTAACAATTACTCGTACAATTACCCTTATACCTAACCATAAACATTAAGGATAAGCTTAAGGGTCACCCTTAAGGTTAACGTTATCCTAACACTTACACTTAAGTTGAGGATAAGGGTTAGAGTAAGGGTAAGTGTTAGGGTAATGGTTAGGCTAATTTTAGGTTTAGGGTGAGGGAAACATAAGGGTAAGTATTAGGTTAAGTTTAAGGATAAGGTTAAGAGTTATGGTAAGGGTTAGGTTTAATGTAAGGGTAAGGGTTTGGGAAACGTTTAGGATAAGGGTAAGAGAAGGGATAATGGTAAGGGTAAGGATGATGTTTAGTGTAAGGGTTAGATTTAGTTAAGGGTAAGGGTTAGTGTAAGTTTAAGAGTAAGGGTAAGTGTAAGGGTATGTGTAAAAGTACGGGTCATTGTAAGGGTTTGAGTAAGGGTTAGGGTAAGGGTAAGTGTTAGGGTAATGGTTAGGGTTAATTTTAGGGTTAGGGTGAGGGAAACGTAAGAGTAAGTATTAGGTTACAGCTAAGTTTAAGGTTAAGAGTAAGTGTAAGGTTTAGTGTAAGGATTAGGGTTAATGTAAGGGTCAAGGTAAGGGTTGGGGTAAAGGTTTAGGTAAAGGGTAAAAATATGTATATTGTAAGGGTGAGGGGTTAGGGTAATGGTTAGATTTTAGTTAGATTTAGGTAAGGGTGAGGGTTCGGGTAAGGTTTAGAATTAGGCAAAGGGTAATTGTAGCAGAAAGGGTAAGGTTTAGGATAAGGGTAAGTGTTAGGATAAGGGTAAGGTTTAGGGTTAGCTTAATAGTAAGGTTAAGGGTAATTGTACGAGTAATTGCTAGGGTAAGTGCAAGCGTAAGTGTACATGTAAGTGTTGTTGTATGGCTTATGGTAAGGGTAAGGTCAAGGGTAAGGTTTATGTTCAGGGTAAGCGTAAGGGTAACGGATAGTGTAATGGTGAGGGTAAGGTTAAGGGTAACAGTAAGGTTAAGGGTACAAATATGTGTTAGGGTATGGGTAAGAATTAGGGTAAGTATAAGGGTAAGGGTAAGTGTAAGGGTACAGGTCAGGGTAAGTGTAAGAGAAAGGGATAGGGTTAGGGTTAGGGTAAGGTTAAGTGTTAGGGTAATGGTTAGGGTTAGTTTTAGGGTTAAAGTCAGGAAAACGTATGCGTAAATATTAGGTTAATGTTAAGGGTAAGGTTAAGGTTAAGATTAAGTGTAAGGTTTAGGCTAAGGGTTAGGGTTAATGTAAGGGTCAGGGTAAGGGTTGGGGTAAGGGTTAGGTTAAGGATAAGTGTTAGGGTAAGGGTAAGGTTAATGGTAACCGTAAGTGTAAAGGTAAGGGTTCGGGAAAGGGTAAGAATAAGGGTATGGGTAAGGGTAAGGGTGAGGGTTAGGCTAAGGGAAAGTGTAAGGTTTAGATTTAGGCATAGGGTAAGTGTAGCAGAAAGGGTAAGGTTTACGGTAAGGGTAAGTGTTAGGATAAGGGTAAGGTTTAGGGTAAGGGTAAGGGTAAGGGTAAGGGTAAGGGTAAGGGTAAGGCCCACGGTAACGGTAACGGTAAGGGTAAGGGTTACGATAAGTGTAAGGGTTACCGTAAGGGTAAGTGTTACCGTAAGGGTACGGGTAGAAGTATGTGTTAGAGTATGGGTTATGGTAAGGGTAAGGGTTAGGGTAAGGGTAAGTGTTGGGGTAATGGTTAGGGTTAATTTTCGGGTTAGGGTGAGGGAAAAGTAAGGGTAAGTATTAGGTTAAGGTTAAGGGTAAGGTTAAGGTTAAGTGTAAGTTTTAGGGTAAGGGTTAATGTAAGGGTCAGGGTAAGGGTTCAGGTAAGGTTTAGGGTTAGGGTTAGGTTAAGGTTAAGTGTTAGGGTAAGCGTAAGTTGTATGGATAAGGATAAGTGTAAGGGATAGGGTAAGGGTAAGTGTTAAGGTAAGGGTAAGGTTAATGGTAACCGTAAGTGTTAGGGTAAGGGTTAGGGTAACGGTATTAGTAAGGGGAAGGGGTAGGGGAAGTCTAAGGTTCTGGCTCAGGGTAAAAGTTAGAGTAAGGGTTAGGGTTAGGTAAGGAGAAGTGTTAGGGTAATGGTTATGGTTAATTTTAGGGTTATGATGAGGGAAACGTAAGGGTATGTATTAGTTTAAGGGTAAGGTTAAAGATAAGATTAAGTGTAAGGTTTAGGATAAGGCTTAGGGTTAGAGTAAGGGTTTGGGTTAGGGTTAGGGATAGGGTTAGGGTTAGGGTTAATGTAAGGGTCAGGGTAAGGGTTGGGGTAAGGGTTAGGGTTAGGGTTTGGGTAAGGGTTACGATACACCCTTATTCCCATGCTGTGGCAGATGGGTGCATACCCAACAGTTCGTCTTATTAGTTACTTGAGAAATTGTTTGTATTAAGGTCAGGTGTAAGTTCTCATCCCAAGTTGCCCACCCCAAATCCGAGAACCGCACCCCTGCAATCATTAGGATCTGGAAAACCGTAATTTTGTTGGTCCAATTGGAGTGGTGGTCCATATCCTCGCCGGGGCCTTCTTCACCCTTGAATTGTGGATCCAAGCTGCTTGCTTCTTAATCTTAATGGCGGTGTGTGTTGTCAGTAATACTTGGTATGCTCCCATCCACTTTCCTTCCATTTTTCCTGCACGGGTTGTCCTGAAAAAGTCTTTATATATATATAATCCCCGAGCTTCAAGGGGTGGATTGGTTGATCCAACCCTCTAGCCCTGGTCCCTAAAACAAATGTATGTACTTTATTTAATTGTTTCTGAAGTTCAGTTATATAAGCATATAAATATTCTGATCCTAACTGCGTTAGGTCCTCTCCACTAAATAGAAATTGCTATGGCCTTCCATATAAGATTTTGAAGGGACTCAAATTTCCTTTTATTCTAGGTTTAACTCTAATTCCAAGTAATGCTAAAGGGAGGGATTGAGGCCATGACAAATTAGCTTCTTATCCAATTTTAGCTATTTATTGTTTAATTAAATGGTTCATTTTTTCTACCTGTCCACTTGCCTGTGGTCTATAAGGAGTATGCAGTTGCCAATCTATCTTTAGAATCTTACTTATCTGTTCTACCACTTGTGCACAAAAATGTGAAACTCTATCAGAAGACATTGCTACTAGAATCCCAAAGCATGGTATTATTTCATTTAACAAGACTTTAACCACTTCTCTTGCTTTGTTTGTTCGACAGGGAAAGGCTTCAGGCCTTCCTGAAAACGTGTCAGTCAGAACCAGTAAATAATGATACCCCCCTTTTCTAGGGAGTTCTGAAAAATCAATTTGCCACTGTTGCCCCGAATAATTTCCTTTACCAATCGGTAAAGGAAAAATTCCAAATTTTATTCTATTCTTGGTATTGGGGTTATTGTGTAAGCAAATGCTACATTGTTGAGTTACTTGTTTTATCATATCGTCCCACTAATGTCTGACTCAGGCTCTTATGCAGTGTGCCAGCTCCCCAATGCGTTTTATTGTGTTCTGTAAGAACTATGGGCCATGTCAAACTAGAGGGTATTACTATGGGGTTATCTTTTAAATATACTCATCCATCTGGTTTCATTTTACCTTTCAAATCTTCAATTAATTTTAAGTCTTCTTTTGTATAATTTGGATATAGTTTGGATTTTACCGTCTGGTATCAAAGACAATGCCTTCACCTCAGTTATTTCAGCTGCCTGCTTAGCCTCTGCCAATCGATTTTCCAATTTCAAAATCGCTGTTCCCCTTTTGGTGTCCCTGACAATGCATGATAGCTACCTTTTCTGGTTGTTTTACAGCCTCTAACAATTTTAAAATTTCTTCAGCATACTTTGTGTTTTCACTGAGCGGTCAGCAATCCATGTTCTTTCCAAATTGCTCCATGAGCATGTACCACGCCGAATGTATATTTAGAATCTGTCCAAATATTTACCCTTTTTCCCGCTGCCAGTTCCAATGCTCTCGTGAGAGCAACTATCTCCGCCTTTTGAGCTGATGTTCCAGGGGGTAAAGGCTTAGACTCGATTACCTGCTGAGTAGTTGTTATAGCATATCCAGCTTTACGTTGTCTTTGCGTAACAAAACTGCTCCCATCCGTGAACCAAGTTTCTTCCGCATCTTCCATGGGCTCCTCCTTAAGGTCTGGTCGGCTGGAATACACAGTCTCTAGAGTTTCTAAACAATCGTGAATCACAGCTTGTGCCGGAGCATCACTAAGAAAAGAGGCTAGATTCACAATATGAATTATCACAATTTCCACGTCGTCCTGTTCTACCAATATTGCTTGATATTTCAAAATCATCAATTCTTGTTTAAGTTGTTTAAAGACTTTTTGTGCTTCTCCAGTCCAGACTAACTTTGACTGGTTAATCTTTATCAATTCACATAGAGGCTTTACCAATAGTCCATAATTATAAATCCAAAGGCGACACCAACCTGTCATTCCTAAAAAGCTTTGTAGCTCCTTTACCATTTGAGGTTCTGGAGTCCGGCAAATGACTTCCTTATGTTCAGTTCCTAGTTCTCGTTGTCCTTCCGAAATGTCAAATCCCAGATAGGTCACACTTTGTTGAGCCAGCTGGACTTTCTGTCAAGAGACTTGATATCCATTTAAACCCAGAAAATTAAGACGACTTATAGTCCATTGAATACAACTCCCTTTAGTCTCGGTAGCTATTAAGAGATCATCTACATATTGTAACAAAGCACCTTCAGTGTCCGGAGGTATCCATGTTTCGAGTTCCCTTGCTAATTGGTTTCCAAAAATAGTGGGGCTATTCTTGAATCCTTGAGGTAGTGATGTCCACGTAAGCTGCGTCTTTCTGCCTGAATCGGGATTTTCCCATTCAAAGGCGAATAGGTTTTGGCTTTCTGTGGCTAAGCCTAGGCAGAAGAAGGCGTCTTTTAAATCCAGTACGGTAAACCAGACTTGACTATTCTTTAATTTAGTCAGCAAAGTATAAGGGTTTGCCACTACTGGATGTATATCCTCAGTGATTTTATTTATGGCCCTCAAATCCTGAACTAGCCTATAGCTTTTTCATCTGCCTTTTTAATTGGCAATATGGGTGCATTGTATTCTGATTCGCATTCAATCAATAATCCATACTGTAAAAATTGATCAATTATCTCTTTAATTCCTTTCCTATCTTCTATCCTCAAAGGATATTACTTAACCTTAACGGGTTTCTCTCCTGGCTTTAATTTAATAATTATTAAGGTCACATTTTTAGCTCTTCCAGGGACTTCGGTAGCCCAAACTCCTGGACATACTTGATCTGTGATCTCTAAAGGTATTTCACTTTTAGGGTCAGTTTGTATTAGTGCCAAGCTTAACACATTTATTAGTTGTTCTTCTCCTGTTCTTAATTCCATTTTCCCTTTTTCAAACACAATTTCTGCTCCTACTTGCTCTAATAAATCTCTACCTAAGAGTGCCCATGAGGAGCTAGGCATAGATAAAAATCTGTGTATGCCCCATTGTTTCCCTAACTTGTACTTCAAAGGTTCACAAAAATAAGCCTTTTCGGTTACACCTTGTCCTGGTTTCAGTTAGAACAGAGTTAATTTTCTTCCTAGTAGCTGGTAGAATGCTATGTTTTGGCTTAGGGTGAGAAGAGTGCTGGTAACACCCCGATGTTTTAATTGTTGCAGAGCAATGCTTATAGCAAGCCAAGGACATCTCAGCTTCTTGCTCTGTCCTGCCAACAGGCAGGCTGGGGGTGCAGTAAGAGCTGGGAGGGGACAGACCCAGGACAGGTGACCCAAACTAGCCAAAGGGGTATTCCATAGCATCTGACGTCAGGCTAAACAATACATAGGGGTGGCTAGCCAGGGGGAGGGGGCCGGACTGCTCGGGGTTAGGCTGGGCATCGGTCAGCGGGTGGTGAGCAATTGCATTGTGCATCACTTGTTTGTACACATCATTAGTAGTGGTACTATTATCATCATTGTATTATTATTATTATTATTATTATTATTATTATTATTATTATTATTTTGTCTTATTAAACTGTCTTTATCTCAACTCACAGGCTTCACTTTCCATTTCTCTCCCCCGTCCCAGAGAGGGAGGGGGAGGGTGAGCGAACAGCTGCGTGGTGTTTAGCTGCCGGACGGGTTAAACCACGACACACCTTTTACCCTAACATAATAATTCTGTGAAGGCATTAATGCTTGATTTAGAACTGAATACGTTGCCCCATAGCAATAAGAAATTTCACTTCCATTCCTCCCCTAGCTTCATTATAACCAGTGGAGGATCCGCTAGGGTAGATTCCCCAGGTCCCCGTTATTCCTGTTGAAATCAGGGGTTGATTACCCTAGGAAAAGGCTAGTCAATTTGTCCTCCAAAGCCAGGTCCAAACCGTTTTGTTTTATTTATTTATTTATTTATTATTTTTCATTACATTTCAGAGTTGGTCCAAAAATTCCATAGGGCTTTCTTTTAGACCTTGTTGGAAGCATATTCTCAATTCCCAATTCATCCAGGTTTTAATATTTACTTAACCGTTCATGATTTTCAGGATGATTCGGGTCTTAGTGGGGGTCGGTCAGGGGAATGCAATTGTCCACAGTTCCCTGAACGGTCCCATCAGCAATCTGAGCTCGCACATGAACTCAGGTTGTTTTAAGAGTTGACCTCTTTTCTGTTTCTGTGACAACTCTCTCGGACCGATCATGGTCCCTTTGCCCTAAAGGGCTAACACCCATGATTTTAAGATCTCTGCCTCGGGCAGAGGCAGAACTATTAACATTCCTACATCCTCTTTCCCTGCTCATTCAACTTCAAACACCTTTAACACTTTCAACAACCCTTTTAACACTTCCTTTATCTTTCTCCAGCCTGTACTTCTCTAATGCCAACATCAAAGGTTCAGTCAGGGGCCAACTTAATTCCCTACCTTTTCCCACCAAGATGCTGAAACATCAGTATACAACATTTCCTCCTGTTCTGCTTCTCAAAAAACAACATTAACTGTAGCAAAATATTATAGTTTAAAGTTCCATTTAGGGGCCACTTTTCTCCACATTCCAGCTTATAAAGCGGCCACCACTGATTACGATATTTTATCAATGTTTTCCTGTTCACACTTCCACCGGCAGATCCTCCAATATCCTTCCAGTGACTTAAAACACATCCTAACACACTTTTCTTTAAAATTTCACTGCTTGTTTGCCCCCCCAGTTTCCAGTTTACACTTTCAGAATACACATGTTACTTACAAAAGCGTATCACAAAACGTATCACTCACAAAAATACGGGCACGCAATATCTTTCAGTAGCGATGCCACAAAACTACTATTACCAGCAATATTGCCAAAATCACAGTAACAATAGTCAGAGTCAAATTCCACATGCGATAAGTCAGAAAACCGAACTGTGTAACACCGTAACGATATCTTTCTTATAACAATGCCACGAACCTACTATTACCACCAGGAAAATAGCCAAAATCGCAGTAACAATAACCAGAGTTAAATACCATACTCCATGAGTCAGAAAACCGAAATAGACAACACAATTCCAGACGGACCTTAAAGCGAGCTCCTTCCTTAAGGTCCCCAAACATGTACTTATGGTGCTAACCACAAAGTATATACCAAACACTGCCTCGCAGAAGATCACCTTCTGACTTACAGACAGTTCCAGATGACCGGTCTACCAGAAAACCAAACCAGAATAGAGAATATACTCACTTACAATGATGGGGTCCTTGTCTGCCTCCGCAGTGATCCGGTGAGTCGAGGAGTCCCTCCGGGAAATCCCGGGGGTACCCTAGGGAGTCCTGTTCCCAGCAGGTCCTGCAGTCCGGCAGAGAGGTTGTCCCATCTGGGTCGCCAAATTGATTCAAAGATCGAAGCCGAAATTCCTTTAAGTGGTATATTCTTTATTGCAGCGCTGGATGCACGGGGGATCTCTCCACCTATCGTGCATACCCAAAGCAGAAAGCAGTCTTGAATTTATACAATCAATCTATCAATATTCCACAAGCACCTATACATACGCATTACCTATCCCCGCCTTCCCTTGCTTCTCATGCTAATTAGCCTTTTGGCACCTTGCGCCTGCGCAGAGCCTTCCAAGAATTGTGGGCAGGGGTCTTTGGGACGTGGGCAGGGGTCTTTGGGAGGAAGACCCCGAGTCTTCCTCACAGTGTACTTTTCACCTTTGGTCAGGAATCTGCTGAATTGGCATGTTTCTTAATTGCAAGAGCTGGTTGTTGCCAATTCTCCCGTTTGTTGTATCTTTATAATGAATTCCAATGTCCAGTTTCGAGACTTATAGTCCTTACATTCGTTTCTCTGTCCGCCTGCCGCTTCCTTATCATGAGTTCCAGTGTCTTGTTTCGAGATATACAGTCCTTGTCTGGGGATTGTCCTTGCCTCCCCAATACCTCCTTAATCAATCCCCCCTTTTCTTTTCCCATGCAAATTCTTTTGCATCAGATACTTTCTTTATTTACAGTAACACAACAAAGCAGGCATCTAAACAACATGCACACAAATATTCCTAACACTACTAATACGATTAGAGCAATGAATACTTGTTTCAACCATTGGAAATTGGGCAACCAGGAGGTTAACTTATTCCATAGTTCACTAAAACTCCATGAAAGATCATCTTTACTGATCTCATGTAGGATCCTGGTCTGCTTCCATATTTCTTCCAGGTCGGTAGAGATCCTTCCACTCTGATCTACATACATACAACAACTTGTGTTTATTACTGTACAGACTCCCCCTTGAGTGGCCAGTAACAAGTCTAGGGCCATCCGATTTTGTAACACTACCTGTGATAAACTAGATATCTCTTCTTGTTGAGCCTTTATAGCATCCAGAATTTTGTTTTCTAACTTCTCTATAATTGCAGAAATATTAACTATTGCCTTTTCCAGTTCACTCACTCCTAACCATGGGATAAACCATCGCACAAAACTATGAAAAGGGGTGTGTCTCTCTACCAATGGATTGTTAATTTTTCATCTGATTCTCCGGATATGATTTCTCAAGTAACCTCGAGGCACTACATCATGTACTGTCATATTGGGGACTACCGCTCCAAGAGTGCAAGTTCCCTTCCAATTCTCAGGCAAGACCTTACGGGCTGTATCATTGCATAGCCAATACCACCCTTTTCCTTCTGGAACCGTCCAGCTGGTTGAATTTGCCCAGCCGCTAGTCGTACTAATATCAATTGTTCAATTACAAGATGTCTGATTTCCCACATAAGTAGTATCCGTATTTATACAATGCTGTTTTCCTATACCCTTAGGCGGGTTACACCTTTGTACACATACATAATAGGATTCTAACGGCATGAAGCTACTCACTTCTAGTTCCAAAACTGCTTAATATTTTCGACCCCAAGACGTGTTTTCCCACAAATTAGTCCAAGATAAGTTTGCAGGCAAGGGAATCCCAATTAACGATACACCCTTATTCCCATGCTGTGGCAGATGGGTGCATACCCAACAGTTCGTCTTATTAGTTACTTGAGAAATTGTTTGTATTAAGGTCAGGTGTAAGTTCTCATCCCAAGTTGTCCACCCCAAATCCGAGAACCGCACCCCTGCAATCATTAGGATCTGGAAAACCGTAATTTTGTTGGTCCAATTGGAGTGGTGGTCCATATCCTCGCCGGGGCCTTCTTCACCCTTGAATTGTGGATCCAAGCTGCTTGCTTCTTAATCTTAATGGCGGTGTGTGTTGTCAGTAATACTTGGTATGCTCCCATCCACTTTCCTTCCATTTTTCCTGCACGGGTTGTCCTGAAAAAGTCTTTACATATATATAATCCCCGAGCTTAAAGGGGTGGATTGGTTGATCCAACCCTCTAGCCCTGGTCCCTAAAACAAATGTATGTACTTTATTTAATTGTTTCTGAAGTTCAGTTATATAAGCATATAAATATTCTGATCCTAACTGCGTTAGGTCCTCTCCACTAAATAGAAATTGCTATGGCCTTCCATATAAGATTTTGAAGGGACTCAAATTTCCTTTTATTCTAGGTTTAACTCTAATTCCAAGTAATGCTAAAGGGAGGGATTGAGGCCATGACAAATTAGCTTCTTATCCAATTTTAGCTATTTATTGTTTAATTAAATGGTTCATTTTTTCTACCTGTCCACTTGCCTGTGGTCTATAAGGAGTATGCAGTTGCCAATCTATCTTTAGAATCTTACTTATCTGTTCTACCACTTGTGCACAAAAATGTGAACCTCTATCAGAAGACATTGCTACTAGAATCCCAAAGCATGGTATTATTTTATTTAACAAGACTTTAACCACTTCTCTTGCTTTGTTTGTTCGACAGGGAAAGGCTTCAGGCCTTCCTGAAAACGTGTCAGTCAGAACCAGTAAATAATGATACCCCCCTTTTCTAGGGAGTTCTGAAAAATCAATTTGCCACTGTTGCCCCGAATAATTTCCTTTACCGATTATTCCAAATTTTATTCTATCCTTGGTATTGTGTAAGCAAATGCTACATTGTTGAGTTACTTGTTTTATCATATCGTCCCACTAATGTCTGACTCAGGCTCTTATGCAGTGTGCCAGCTCCCCAATGCGTTTTATTGTGTTCTGTAAGAACTATGGGCCATGTCAAACTAGAGGGTATTACTATGTGGTTATCTTTTAAATATACTCATCCATCTGGTTTCATTTTACCTTTCAAATCTTCAATTAATTTTAAGTCTTCTTTTGTATAATTTGGATATAGTTTGGATTTTACCGTCTGGTATCAAAGACAATGCCTTCACCTCAGTTATTTCAGCTGCCTGCTTAGCCTCTGCCAATCGATTTTCCAATTTCAAAATCGCTGTTCCCCTTTTGGTGTCCCTGACAATGCATGATAGCTACCTTTTCTGGTTGTTTTACAGCCTCTAACAATTTTAAAATTTCTTCAGCATACTTTGTGTTTTCACTGAGCGGTCAGCAATCCATGTTCTTTCCAAATTGCTCCATGAGCATGTACCACGCCGAATGTATATTTAGAATCTGTCCAAATATTTACCCTTTTTCCCGCTGCCAGTTCCAATGCTCTCGTGAGAGCAACTATCTCCGCCTTTTGAGCTGATGTTCCAGGGGGTAAAGGCTTAGACTCGATTACCTGCTGAGTAGTTGTTATAGCATATCCAGCTTTACGTTGTCTTTGCGTAACAAAACTGCTCCCATCCGTGAACCAAGTTTCTTCCGCATCTTCCATGGGCTCCTCCTTAAGGTCTGGTCGGCTGGAATACACAGTCTCTAGAGTTTCTAAACAATCGTGAATCACAGCTTGTGCCGGAGCATCACTAAGAAAAGAGGCTAGATTCACAATATGAATTATCACAATTTCCACGTCGTCCTGTTCTACCAATATTGCTTGATATTTCAAAATCATCAATTCTTGTTTAAGTTTTTTAAAGACTTTTTGTGCTTCTCCAGTCCAGACTAACTTTGACTGGTTAATCTTTATCAATTCACATAGAGGCTTTACCAATAGTCCATAATTATAAATCCAAAGGCGACACCAACCTGTCATTCCTAAAAAGGTTTGTAGCTCCTTTACCATTTGAGGTTCTGGAGTCCGGCAAATGACTTCCTTATGTTCAGTTCCTAGTTCTCGTTGTCCTTCCGAAATGTCAAATCCCAGATAGGTCACACTTTGTTGAGCCAGCTGGACTTTCTGTCAAGAGACTTGATATCCATTTAAACCCAGAAAATTAAGACGACTTATAGTCCATTGAATACAACTCCCTTTAGTCTCGGTAGCTATTAAGAGATCATCTACATATTGTAACAAAGCACCTTCAGTGTCCGGAGGTATCCATGTTTCGAGTTCCCTTGCTAATTGGTTTCCAAAAATAGTGGGGCTATTCTTGAATCCTTGAGGTAGTAATGTCCACGTAAGCTGCGTCTTTCTGCCCGAATCGGGATTTTCCCATTCAAAGGCGAATAGGTTTTGGCTTTCTGTGGCTAAGCCTAGGCAGAAGAAGGCATCTTTTAAATCCAGTACGGTAAACCAGACTTGACTATTCTTTAATTTAGTCAGCAAAGTATAAGGGTTTGCCACTACTGGATGTATATCCTCAGTGATTTTATTTATGGCCCTCAAATCCTGAACTAGCCTATAGCTTTTTCATCTGCCTTTTTAATTGGCAATATGGGTGCATTGTATTCTGATTCGCATTCAATCAATAATCCATACTGTAAAAACTGATCAATTATCTCTTTAATTCCTTTCCTATCTTCTATCCTCAAAGGATATTACTTAACCTTAACGGGTTTCTCTCCTGGCTTTAATTTAATAATTATTAAGGTCACATTTTTAGCTCTTCCAGGAACTTCGGTAGCCCAAACTCCTGGACATACTTGATCTGTGATCTCTAAAGGTATTTCACTTTTAGGGTCAGTTTGTATTAGTGCCAAGCTTAACACATTTATTAGTTGTTCTTCTCCTGTTCTTAATTCCATTTTCCCTTTTTCAAACACAATTTCTGCTCCTACTTGCTCTAATAAATCTCTACCTAAGAGTGCCCATGAGGAGCTAGGCATAGATAAAAATCTGTGTATGCCCCATTGTTTCCCTAACTTGTACTTCAAAGGTTCACAAAAATAAGCCTTTTCGGTTACACCTTGTCCTGGTTTCAGTTAGAACAGAGTTAATTTTCTTCCTAGTAGCTGGGAGAATGCTATGTTTTGGCTTAGGATGAGAAGAGTGCTGATAACACCCCGATGTTTCAATTGTTGCAGAGCAATGCTTATACCAAGCCAAGGACATCTCAGCTTCTTGCTCTGTCCTGCCAACAGGCAGGCTGGGGGTGCAGTAAGAGCTGGGAGGGGACAGACCCAGGACAGGTGACCCAAACTAGCCAAAGGGGTATTCCATAGCATCTGACGTCAGGCTAAACAATACATAGGGGTGGCTAGCCAGGGGGAGGGGGCCGGACTGCTCGGGGTTAGGCTGGGCATCGGTCAGCAGGTGGTGAGCAATTGCATTGTGCATCACTTGTTTGTACACATCATTAGTAGTGGTACTATTATCATCATTGTATTATTATTATTATTATTATTATTATTATTATTATTATTATTATTATTTTGTCTTATTAAACTGTCTTTATCTCAACTCACAGGCTTCACTTTCCATTTCTCTCCCCCGTCCCAGAGAGGGAGGGGGAGGGTGAGCGAACAGCTGCGTGGTGTTTAGCTGCCGGACGGGTTAAACCACGACACACCTTTTACCCTAACATAATAATTCTGTGAAGGCATTAATGCTTGATTTAGAACTGAATACGTTGCCCCATAGCAATAAGAAATTTCACTTCCATTCCTCCCCTAGCTTCATTATAACCAGTGGAGGATCCGCTAGGGTAGATTCCCCAGGTCCCCGTTATTCCTGTTGAAATCAGGGGTTGATTACCCTAGGAAAAGGCTAGTCAATTTGTCCTCCAAAGCCAGGTCCAAACCGTTTTGTTTTATTTATTTATTTATTTATTATTTTTCATTACATTTCAGAGTTGGTCCAAAAATTCCATAGGGCTTTCTTTTAGACCTTGTTGGAAGCATATTCTCAATTCCCAATTCATCCAGGTTTTAGTATTTACTTAACCGTTCATGATTTTCAGGATGATTCGGGTCTTAGTGGGGGTCGGTCAGGGGAATGCAATTGTCCACAGTTCCCTGAACGGTCCCATCAGCAATCTGAGCTCGCACATGAACTCAGGTTGTTTTAAGAGTTGACCTCTTTTCTGTTTCTGTGACAACTCTCTCGGACCGATCATGGTCCCTTTGCCCTAAAGGGCTAACACCCATGATTTTAAGATCTCTGCCTCGGGCAGAGGCAGAACTATTAACATTCCTACATCCTCTTTCCCTGCTCATTCAACTTCAAACACCTTTAACACTTTCAACAACCCTTTTAACACTTCCTTTATCTTTCTCCAGCCTGTACTTCTCTAATGCCAACATCAAAGGTTCAGTCAGGGGCCAACTTAATTCCCTACCTTTTCCCACCAAGATGCTGAAACATCAGTATACAACATTTCCTCCTGTTCTGCTTCTCAAAAAACAACATTAACTGTAGCAAAATATTATAGTTTAAAGTTCCATTTAGGGGCCACTTTTCTCCACATTCCAGCTTATAAAGCGGCCACCACTGATTACGATATTTTATCAATGTTTTCCTGTTCACACTTCCACCGGCAGATCCTCCAATATCCTTCCAGTGACTTAAAACACATCCTAACACACTTTTCTTTAAAATTTCACTGCTTGTTTGCCCCCCCAGTTTCCAGTTTACACTTTCAGAATACACATGTTACTTACAAAAGCGTATCACAAAACGTATCACTCACAAAAATACGGGCACGCAATATCTTTCAGTAGCGATGCCACAAAACTACTATTACCAGCAATATTGCCAAAATCACAGTAACAATAGTCAGAGTCAAATTCCACATGCGATAAGTCAGAAAACCGAACTGTGTAACACCGTAACGATATCTTTCTTATAACAATGCCACGAACCTACTATTACCACCAGGAAAATAGCCAAAATCGCAGTAACAATAACCAGAGTTAAATACCATACTCCATGAGTCAGAAAACCGAAATAGACAACACAATTCCAGACGGACCTTAAAGCGAGCTCCTTCCTTAAGGTCCCCAAACATGTACTTATGGTGCTAACCACAAAGTATATACCAAACACTGCCTCGCAGAAGATCACCTTCTGACTTACAGACAGTTCCAGATGACCGGTCTACCAGAAAACCAAACCAGAATAGAGAATATACTCACTTACAATGATGGGGTCCTTGTCTGCCTCCGCAGTGATCCGGTGAGTCGAGGAGTCCCTCCGGGAAATCCCGGGGGTACCCTAGGGAGTCCTGTTCCCAGCAGGTCCTGCAGTCCGGCAGAGAGGTTGTCCCATCTGGGTCGCCAAATTGATTCAAAGATCGAAGCCGAAATTCCTTTAAGTGGTATATTCTTTATTGCAGCGCTGGATGCACGGGGGATCTCTCCACCTGTCGTGCATACCCAAAGCAGAAAGCAGTCTTGAATTTATACAATCAATCTATCAGTATTCTACAAGCACCTATACATACGCATTACCTATCCCCGCCTTCCCTCGCTTCTCATGCTAATTAGCCTTTTGGCACCTTGCGCCTGCGCAGAGCCTTCCAAGAATTGTGGGCAGGGGTCTTTGGGACGTGGGCAGGGGTCTTTGGGAGGAAGACCCCGAGTCTTCCTCACAGTGTACTTTTCACCTTTGGTCAGGAATCTGCTGAATTGGCATGTTTCTTAATTGCAAGAGCTGGTTGTTGCCAATTCTCCCGTTTGTTGTATCTTTATAATGAATTCCAATGTCCAGTTTCGAGAGTTATAGTCCTTACATTCGTTTCTCTGTCCGCCTGCCGCTTCCTTATCATGAGTTCCAGTGTCTTGTTTCGAGATATACAGTCCTTGTCTGGGGATTGTCCTTGCCTCCCCAATACCTCCTTAATCAATCCCCCCTTTTCTTTTCCCATGCAAATTCTTTTGCATCAGATACTTTCTTTATTTACAGTAACACAACAAAGCAGGCATCTAAACAACATGCACACAAATATTCCTAACACTACTAATACGATTAGAGCAATGAATACTTGTTTCAACCATTGGAAATTGGGCAACCAGGAGGTTAACTTATTCCATAGTTCACTAAAACTCCATGAAAGATCATCTTTACTGATCTCATGTAGGATCCTGGTCTGCTTCCATATTTCTTCCAGGTCGGTAGAGATCCTTCCACTCTGATCTACATACATACAACAACTTGTGTTTATTACTGTACAGACTCCCCCTTGAGTGGCCAGTAACAAGTCTAGGGCCATCCGATTTTGTAACACTACCTGTGATAAACTAGATATCTCTTCTTGTTGAGCCTTTATAGCATCCAGAATTTTGTTTTCTAACTTCTCTATAATTGCAGAAATATTAACTATTGCCTTTTCCAATTCACTCACTCCTAACCATGGGATAAACCATCGCACAAAACTATGAAAAGGGGTGTGTCTCTCTACCAATGGATTGTTAATTTTTCATCTGATTCTCCGGATATGATTTCTCAAGTAACCTCGAGGCACTACATCATGTACTGTCATATTGGGGACTACCGCTCCAAGAGTGCAAGTTCCCTTCCAATTCTCAGGCAAGACCTTACGGGCTGTATCATTGCATAGCCAATACCACCCTTTTCCTTCTGGAACCGTCCAGCTGGTTGAATTTGCCCAGCCGCTAGTCGTACTAATATCAATTGTTCAATTACAAGATGTCTGATTTCCCACATAAGTAGTATCCGTATTTATACAATGCTGTTTTCCTATACCCTTAGGCGGGTTACACCTTTGTACACATACATAATAGGATTCTAACGGCATGAAGCTACTCACTTCTAGTTCCAAAACTGCTTAATATTTTCGACCCCAAGACGTGTTTTCCCACAAATTAGTCCAAGATAAGTTTGCAGGCAAGGGAATCCCAATTAACGATACACCCTTATTCCCATGCTGTGGCAGATGGGTGCATACCCAACAGTTCGTCTTATTAGTTACTTGAGAAATTGTTTGTATTAAGGTCAGGTGTAAGTTCTCATCCCAAGTTGCCCACCCCAAATCCGAGAACCGCACCCCTGCAATCATTAGGATCTGGAAAACCGTAATTTTGTTGGTCCAATTGGAGTGGTGGTCCATATCCTCGCCGGGGCCTTCTTCACCCTTGAATTGTGGATCCAAGCTGCTTGCTTCTTAATCTTAATGGCGGTGTGTGTTGTCAGTAATACTTGGTATGCTCCCATCCACTTTCCTTCCATTTTTCCTGCACGGGTTGTCCTGAAAAAGTCTTTACATATATATAATCCCCGAGCTTAAAGGGGTGGATTGGTTGATCCAACCCTCTAGCCCTGGTCCCTAAAACAAATGTATGTACTTTATTTAATTGTTTCTGAAGTTCAGTTATATAAGCATATAAATATTCTGATCCTAACTGCGTTAGGTCCTCTCCACTAAATAGAAATTGCTATGGCCTTCCATATAAGATTTTGAAGGGACTCAAATTTCCTTTTATTCTAGGTTTAACTCTAATTCCAAGTAATGCTAAAGGGAGGGATTGAGGCCATGACAAATTAGCTTCTTATCCAATTTTAGCTATTTATTGTTTAATTAAATGGTTCATTTTTTCTACCTGTCCACTTGCCTGTGGTCTATAAGGAGTATGCAGTTGCCAATCTATCTTTAGAATCTTACTTATCTGTTCTACCACTTGTGCACAAAAATGTGAAACTCTATCAGAAGACATTGCTACTAGAATCCCAAAGCATGGTATTATTTCATTTAACAAGACTTTAACCACTTCTCTTGCTTTGTTTGTTCGACAGGGAAAGGCTTCAGGCCTTCCTGAAAACGTGTCAGTCAGAACCAGTAAATAATGATACCCCCCTTTTCTAGGGAGTTCTGAAAAATCAATTTGCCACTGTTGCCCCGAATAATTTCCTTTACCGATTATTCCAAATTTTATTCTATCCTTGGTATTGTGTAAGCAAATGCTACATTGTTGAGTTACTTGTTTTATCATATCGTCCCACTAATGTCTGACTCAGGCTCTTATGCAGTGTGCCAGCTCCCCAATGCGTTTTATTGTGTTCTGTAAGAACTATGGGCCATGTCAAACTAGAGGGTATTACTATGTGGTTATCTTTTAAATATACTCATCCATCTGGTTTCATTTTACCTTTCAAATCTTCAATTAATTTTAAGTCTTCTTTTGTATAATTTGGATATAGTTTGGATTTTACCGTCTGGTATCAAAGACAATGCCTTCACCTCAGTTATTTCAGCTGCCTGCTTAGCCTCTGCCAATCGATTTTCCAATTTCAAAATCGCTGTTCCCCTTTTGGTGTCCCTGACAATGCATGATAGCTACCTTTTCTGGTTGTTTTACAGCCTCTAACAATTTTAAAATTTCTTCAGCATACTTTGTGTTTTCACTGAGCGGTCAGCAATCCATGTTCTTTCCAAATTGCTCCATGAGCATGTACCACGCCGAATGTATATTTAGAATCTGTCCAAATATTTACCCTTTTTCCCGCTGCCAGTTCCAATGCTCTCGTGAGAGCAACTATCTCCGCCTTTTGAGCTGATGTTCCAGGGGGTAAAGGCTTAGACTCGATTACCTGCTGAGTAGTTGTTATAGCATATCCAGCTTTACGTTGTCTTTGCGTAACAAAACTGCTCCCATCCGTGAACCAAGTTTCTTCCGCATCTTCCATGGGCTCCTCCTTAAGGTCTGGTCGGCTGGAATACACAGTCTCTAGAGTTTCTAAACAATCGTGAATCACAGCTTGTGCCGGAGCATCACTAAGAAAAGAGGCTAGATTCACAATATGAATTATCACAATTTCCACGTCGTCCTGTTCTACCAATATTGCTTGATATTTCAAAATCATCAATTCTTGTTTAAGTTGTTTAAAGACTTTTTGTGCTTCTCCAGTCCAGACTAACTTTGACTGGTTAATCTTTATCAATTCACATAGAGGCTTTACCAATAGTCCATAATTATAAATCCAAAGGCGACACCAACCTGTCATTCCTAAAAAGGTTTGTAGCTCCTTTACCATTTGAGGTTCTGGAGTCCGGCAAATGACTTCCTTATGTTCAGTTCCTAGTTCTCGTTGTCCTTCCGAAATGTCAAATCCCAGATAGGTCACACTTTGTTGAGCCAGCTGGACTTTCTGTCAAGAGACTTGATATCCATTTAAACCCAGAAAATTAAGACGACTTATAGTCCATTGAATACAACTCCCTTTAGTCTCGGTAGCTATTAAGAGATCATCTACATATTGTAACAAAGCACCTTCAGTGTCCGGAGGTATCCATGTTTCGAGTTCCCTTGCTAATTGGTTTCCAAAAATAGTGGGGCTATTCTTGAATCCTTGAGGTAGTAATGTCCACGTAAGCTGCGTCTTTCTGCCTGAATCGGGATTTTCCCATTCAAAGGCGAATAGGTTTTGGCTTTCTGTGGCTAAGCCTAGGCAGAAGAAGGCGTCTTTTAAATCCAGTACGGTAAACCAGACTTGACTATTCTTTAATTTAGTCAGCAAAGTATAAGGGTTTGCCACTACTGGATGTATATCCTCAGTGATTTTATTTATGGCCCTCAAATCCTGAACTAGCCTATAGCTTTTTCATCTGCCTTTTTAATTGGCAATATGGGTGCATTGTATTCTGATTCGCATTCAATCAATAATCCATACTGTAAAAACTGATCAATTATCTCTTTAATTCCTTTCCTATCTTCTATCCTCAAAGGATATTACTTAACCTTAACGGGTTTCTCTCCTGGCTTTAATTTAATAATTATTAAGGTCACATTTTTAGCTCTTCCAGGGACTTCGGTAGCCCAAACTCCTGGACATACTTGATCTGTGATCTCTAAAGGTATTTCACTTTTAGGGTCAGTTTGTATTAGTGCCAAGCTTAACACATTTATTAGTTGTTCTTCTCCTGTTCTTAATTCCATTTTCCCCTTTTCAAAGACAATTTCTGCTCCTACTTGCTCTAATAAATCTCTACCTAAGAGTGCCCATGAGGAGCTAGGCATAGATAAAAATCTGTGTATGCCCCATTGTTTCCCTAACTTGTACTTCAAAGGTTCACAAAAATAAGCCTTTTCGGTTACACCTTGTCCTGGTTTCAGTTAGAACAGAGTTAATTTTCTTCCTAGTAGCTGGGAGGATGCTATGTTTTGGCTTAGGATGAGAAGAGTGCTGATAACACCCCGATGTTTCAATTGTTGCAGAGCAATGCTTATACCAAGCCAAGGACATCTCAGCTTCTTGCTCTGTCCTGCCAACAGGCAGGCTGGGGATGCAGTAAGAGCTGGGAGGGGACAGACCCAGGACAGGTGACCCAAACTAGCCAAAGGGGTATTCCATAGCATCTGACGTCAGGCTAAACAATACATAGGGGTGGCTAGCCAGGGGGAGGGGGCCGGACTGCTCGGGGTTAGGCTGGGCATCGGTCAGCGGGTGGTGAGCAATTGCATTGTGCATCACTTGTTTGTACACATTATTAGTAGTGGTACTATTATCATCATTGTATTATTATTATTATTATTATTGTTGTTGTTGTTGTTGTTGTTGTTATTATTATTATTATTATTATTATTATTATTATTATTATTTTGTCTTATTAAACTGTCTTTATCTCAACTCACAGGCTTCACTTTCCATTTCTCTCCCCCGTCCCAGAGAGGGAGGGGGAGGGGGAGCGAACAGCTGCGTGGTGTTTAGCTGCCGGCCGGGTTAAACCACGACACACCTTTTACCCTAACATAATAATTCTGTGAAGGCATTAATGCTTGATTTAGAACTGAATACGTTGCCCCATAGCAATAAGAAATTTCACTTCCATTCCTCCCCTAGCTTCATTATAACCAGTGGAGGATCCGCTAGGGTAGATTCCCCAGGTCCCCGTTATTCCTGTTGAAATCAGGGGTTGATTACCCTAGGAAAAGGCTAGTCAATTTGTCCTCCAAAGCCAGGTCCAAACCGTTTTGTTTTATTTATTTATTTATTTATTTATTTATTTATTTATTTTCATTACATTTCAGAGTTGGTCCAAAAATTCCATAGGGCTTTCTTTTAGACCTTGTTGGAAGCATATTCTCAATTCCCAATTCATCCAGGTTTTAGTATTTACTTAACCGTTCATGATTTTCAGGATGATTCGGGTCTTAGTGGGGGTCGGTCAGGGGAATGCAATTGTCCACAGTTCCCTGAACGGTCCCATCAGCAATCTGAGCTCGCACATGAACTCAGGTTGTTTTAAGAGTGTACCTCTTTTCTGTTTCTGTGACAACTCTCTCAGACCGATCATGGTCCCTTTGCCCTAAAGGGCTAACACCCATGATTTTAAGATCTCTGCCTCGGGCAGAGGCAGAACTATTAACATTCCTACATCCTCTTTCCCTGCTCATTCAACTTCAAACACCTTTAACACTTTCAACAACCCTTTTAACACTTCCTTTATCTTTCTCCAGCCTGTACTTCTCTAATGCCAACATCAAAGGTTCAGTCAGGGGCCAACTTAATTCCCTACCTTTTCCCACCAAGATGCTGAAACATCAGTATACAACATTTCCTCCTGTTCTGCTTCTCAAAAAACAACATTAACTGTAGCAAAATATTATAGTTTAAAGTTCCATTTAGGGGCCACTTTTCTCCACATTCCAGCTTATAAAGCGGCCACCACTGATTACGATATTTTATCAATGTTTTCCTGTTCACACTTCCACCGGCAGATCCTCCAATATCCTTCCAGTGACTTAAAACACATCCTAACACACTTTTCTTTAAAATTTCACTGCTTGTTTGCCCCCCCAGTTTCCAGTTTACACTTTCAGAATACACATGTTACTTACAAAAGCGTATCACAAAACGTATCACTCACAAAAATACGGGCACGCAATATCTTTCAGTAGCGATGCCACAAAACTACTATTACCAGCAATATTGCCAAAATCACAGTAACAATAGTCAGAGTCAAATTCCACATGCGATAAGTCAGAAAACCGAACTGTGTAACACCGTAACGATATCTTTCTTATAACAATGCCACGAACCTACTATTACCACCAGGAAAATAGCCAAAATCGCAGTAACAATAACCAGAGTTAAATACCATACTCCATGAGTCAGAAAACCGAAATAGACAACACAATTCCAGATGGACCTTAAAGCGAGCTCCTTCCTTAAGGTCCCCAAACATGTACTTATGGTGCTAACCACAAAGTATATACCAAACACTGCCTCGCAGAAGATCACCTTCTGACTTACAGACAGTTCCAGATGACCGGTCTACCAGAAAACCAAACCAGAATAGAGAATATACTCACTTACAATGATGGGGTCCTTGTCTGCCTCCGCAGTGATCCGGTGAGTCGAGGAGTCCCTCCGGGAAATCCCGGGGGTACTCTAGGGAGTCCTGTTCCCAGCGGGTCCTGCAGTCCGGCAGAGAGGTTGTCCCATCTGGGTCGCCAAATTGATTCAAAGATCGAAGCCGAAATTCCTTTAAGTGGTATATTCTTTATTGCAGCGCTGGATGCACGGGGGATCTCTCCACCTATCGTGCATACCCAAAGCAGAAAGCAGTCTTGAATTTATACAATCAATCTATCAATATTCTACAAGCACCTATACATACGCATTACCTATCCCCGCCTTCCCTCGCTTCTCATGCTAATTAGCCTTTTGGCACCTTGCGCCTGCGCAGAGCCTTCCAAGAATTGTGGGCAGGGGTCTTTGGGACGTGGGCAGGGGTCTTTGGGAGGAAGACCCCGAGTCTTCCTCACAGTGTACTTTTCACCTTTGGTCAGGAATCTGCTGAATTGGCATGTTTCTTAATTGCAAGAGCTGGTTGTTGCCAATTCTCCCGTTTGTTGTATCTTTATAATGAATTCCAATGTCCAGTTTCGAGACTTATAGTCCTTACATTCGTTTCTCTGTCCGCCTGCCGCTTCCTTATCATGAGTTCCAGTGTCTTGTTTCGAGATATACAGTCCTTGTCTGGGGATTGTCCTTGCCTCCCCAATACCTCCTTAATCAATCCCCCCTTTTCTTTTCCCATGCAAATTCTTTTGCATCAGATACTTTCTTTATTTACAGTAACACAACAAAGCAGGCATCTAAACAACATGCACACAAATATTCCTAACACTACTAATACGATTAGAGCAATGAATACTTGTTTCAACCATTGGAAATTGGGCAACCAGGAGGTTAACTTATTCCATAGTTCACTAAAACTCCATGAAAGATCATCTTTACTGATCTCATGTAGGATCCTGGTCTGCTTCCATATTTCTTCCAGGTCGGTAGAGATCCTTCCACTCTGATCTACATACATACAACAACTTGTGTTTATTACTGTACAGACTCCCCCTTGAGTGGCCAGTAACAAGTCTAGGGCCATCCGATTTTGGAATACTACCTGTGATAAACTAGATATCTCTTCTTGTTGAGCCTTTATAGCATCCAGAATTTTGTTTTCTAACTTCTCTATAATTGCAGAAATATTAACTATTGCCTTTTCCAGTTCACTCACTCCTAACCATGGGATAAACCATCGCACAAAACTATGAAAAGGGGTGTGTCTCTCTACCAATGGATTGTTAATTTTTCATCTGATTCTCCGGATATGATTTCTCAAGTAACCTCGAGGCACTACATCATGTACTGTCATATTGGGGACTACCGCTCCAAGAGTGCAAGTTCCCTTCCAATTCTCAGGCAAGACCTTACGGGCTGTATCATTGCATAGCCAATACCACCCTTTTCCTTCTGGAACCGTCCAGCTGGTTGAATTTGCCCAGCCGCTAGTCGTACTAATATCAATTGTTCAATTACAAGATGTCTGATTTCCCACATAAGTAGTATCCGTATTTATACAATGCTGTTTTCCTATACCCTTAGGCGGGTTACACCTTTGTACACATACATAATAGGATTCTAACGGCATGAAGCTACTCACTTCTAGTTCCAAAACTGCTTAATATTTTCGACCCCAAGACGTGTTTTCCCACAAATTAGTCCAAGATAAGTTTGCAGGCAAGGGAATCCCAATTAACGATACACCCTTATTCCCATGCTGTGGCAGATGGGTGCATACCCAACAGTTCGTCTTATTAGTTACTTGAGAAATTGTTTGTATTAAGGTCAGGTGTAAGTTCTCATCCCAAGTTGCCCACCCCAAATCCGAGAACCGCACCCCTGCAATCATTAGGATCTGGAAAACCGTAATTTTGTTGGTCCAATTGGAGTGGTGGTCCATATCCTCGCCGGGGCCTTCTTCACCCTTGAATTGTGGATCCAAGCTGCTTGCTTCTTAATCTTAATGGCGGTGTGTGTTGTCAGTAATACTTGGTATGCTCCCATCCACTTTCCTTCCATTTTTCCTGCACGGGTTGTCCTGAAAAAGTCTTTACATATATATAATCCCCGAGCTTAAAGGGGTGGATTGGTTGATCCAACCCTCTAGCCCTGGTCCCTAAAACAAATGTATGTACTTTATTTAATTGTTTCTGAAGTTCAGTTATATAAGCATATAAATATTCTGATCCTAACTGCGTTAGGTCCTCTCCACTAAATAGAAATTGCTATGGCCTTCCATATAAGATTTTGAAGGGACTCAAATTTCCTTTTATTCTAGGTTTAACTCTAATTCCAAGTAATGCTAAAGGGAGGGATTGAGGCCATGACAAATTAGCTTCTTATCCAATTTTAGCTATTTATTGTTTAATTAAATGGTTCATTTTTTCTACCTGTCCACTTGCCTGTGGTCTATAAGGAGTATGCAGTTGCCAATCTATCTTTAGAATCTTACTTATCTGTTCTACCACTTGTGCACAAAAATGTGA
Organism: Aythya ferina; assembly: GCF_964211825.1. Classification (NCBI taxonomy): domain Eukaryota; kingdom Metazoa; phylum Chordata; class Aves; order Anseriformes; family Anatidae; genus Aythya; species Aythya ferina. Next base: position 376,525 of record NW_028181412.1, on the reverse strand, counting down.
AACTCTATCAGAAGACATTGCTACTAGAATCCCAAAGCATGGTATTATTTCATTTAACAAGACTTTAACCACTTCTCTTGCTTTGTTTGTTCGACAGGGAAAGGCTTCAGGCCTTCCTGAAAACGTGTCAGTCAGAACCAGTAAATAATGATACCCCCCTTTTCTAGGGAGTTCTGAAAAATCAATTTGCCACTGTTGCCCCGAATAATTTCCTTTACCGATTATTCCAAATTTTATTCTATCCTTGGTATTGTGTAAGCAAATGCTACATTGTTGAGTTACTTGTTTTATCATATCGTCCCACTAATGTCTGACTCAGGCTCTTATGCAGTGTGCCAGCTCCCCAATGCGTTTTATTGTGTTCTGTAAGAACTATGGGCCATGTCAAACTAGAGGGTATTACTATGTGGTTATCTTTTAAATATACTCATCCATCTGGTTTCATTTTACCTTTCAAATCTTCAATTAATTTTAAGTCTTCTTTTGTATAATTTGGATATAGTTTGGATTTTACCGTCTGGTATCAAAGACAATGCCTTCACCTCAGTTATTTCAGCTGCCTGCTTAGCCTCTGCCAATTGATTTTCCAATTTCAAAATCGCTGTTCCCCTTTTGGTGTCCCTGACAATGCATGATAGCTACCTTTTCTGGTTGTTTTACAGCCTCTAACAATTTTAAAATTTCTTCAGCATACTTTGTGTTTTCACTGAGCGGTCAGCAATCCATGTTCTTTCCAAATTGCTCCATGAGCATGTACCACGCCGAATGTATATTTAGAATCTGTCCAAATATTTACCCTTTTTCCCGCTGCCAGTTCCAATGCTCTCGTGAGAGCAACTATCTCCGCCTTTTGAGCTGATGTTCCAGGGGGTAAAGGCTTAGACTCGATTACCTGCTGAGTAGTTGTTATAGCATATCCAGCTTTACGTTGTCTTTGCGTAACAAAACTGCTCCCATCCGTGAACCAAGTTTCTTCCGCATCTTCCATGGGCTCCTCCTTAAGGTCTGGTCGGCTGGAATACACAGTCTCTAGAGTTTCTAAACAATCGTGAATCACAGCTTGTGCCGGAGCATCACTAAGAAAAGAGGCTAGATTCACAATATGAATTATCACAATTTCCACGTCGTCCTGTTCTACCAATATTGCTTGATATTTCAAAATCATCAATTCTTGTTTAAGTTTTTTAAAGACTTTTTGTGCTTCTCCAGTCCAGACTAACTTTGACTGGTTAATCTTTATCAATTCACATAGAGGCTTTACCAATAGTCCATAATTATAAATCCAAAGGCGACACCAACCTGTCATTCCTAAAAAGGTTTGTAGCTCCTTTACCATTTGAGGTTCTGGAGTCCGGCAAATGACTTCCTTATGTTCAGTTCCTAGTTCTCGTTGTCCTTCCGAAATTTCAAATCCCAGATAGGTCACACTTTGTTGAGCCAGCTGGACTTTCTGTCAAGAGACTTGATATCCATTTAAACCCAGAAAATTAAGACGACTTATAGTCCATTGAATACAACTCCCTTTAGTCTCGGTAGCTATTAAGAGATCATCTACATATTGTAACAAAGCACCTTCAGTGTCCGGAGGTATCCATGTTTCGAGTTCCCTTGCTAATTGGTTTCCAAAAATAGTGGGGCTATTCTTGAATCCTTGAGGTAGTAATGTCCACGTAAGCTGCGTCTTTCTGCCCGAATCGGGATTTTCCCATTCAAAGGCGAATAGGTTTTGGCTTTCTGTGGCTAAGCCTAGGCAGAAGAAGGCATCTTTTAAATCCAGTACGGTAAACCAGACTTGACTATTCTTTAATTTAGTCAGCAAAGTATAAGGGTTTGCCACTACTGGATGTATATCCTCAGTGATTTTATTTATGGCCCTCAAATCCTGAACTAGCCTATAGCTTTTTCATCTGCCTTTTTAATTGGCAATATGGGTGCATTGTATTCTGATTCGCATTCAATCAATAATCCATACTGTAAAAATTGATCAATTATCTCTTTAATTCCTTTCCTATCTTCTATCCTCAAAGGATATTACTTAACCTTAACGGGTTTCTCTCCTGGCTTTAATTTAATAATTATTAAGGTCACATTTTTAGCTCTTCCAGGGACTTCGGTAGCCCAAACTCCTGGACATACTTGATCTGTGATCTCTAAAGGTATTTCACTTTTAGGGTTAGTTTGTATTAGTGCCAAGCTTAACACATTTATTAGTTGTTCTTCTCCTGTTCTTAATTCCATTTTCCCTTTTTCAAACACAATTTCTGCTCCTACTTGCTCTAATAAATCTCTACCTAAGAGTGCCCATGAGGAGCTAGGCATAGATAAAAATCTGTGTATGCCCCATTGTTTCCCTAACTTGTACTTCAAAGGTTCACAAAAATAAGCCTTTTCGGTTACACCTTGTCCTGGTTTCAGTTAGAACAGAGTTAATTTTCTTCCTAGTAGCTGGGAGAATGCTATGTTTTGGCTTAGGATGAGAAGAGTGCTGATAACACCCCGATGTTTCAATTGTTGCAGAGCAATGCTTATACCAAGCCAAGGACATCTCAGCTTCTTGCTCTGTCCTGCCAACAGGCAGGCTGGGGGTGCAGTAAGAGCTGGGAGGGGACAGACCCAGGACAGGTGACCCAAACTAGCCAAAGGGGTATTCCATAGCATCTGACGTCAGGCTAAACAATACATAGGGGTGGCTAGCCAGGGGGAGGGGGCCGGACTGCTCGGGGTTAGGCTGGGCATCGGTCAGCGGGTGGTGAGCAATTGCATTGTGCATCACTTGTTTGTACACATCATTAGTAGTGGTACTATTATCATCATTGTATTATTATTATTATTATTATTATTATTATTTTGTCTTATTAAACTGTCTTTATCTCAACTCACAGGCTTCACTTTCCATTTCTCTCCCCCGTCCCAGAGAGGGAGGGGGAGGGGGAGCGAACAGCTGCGTGGTGTTTAGCTGCCGGCCAGGTTAAACCACGACACACCTTTTACCCTAACATAATAATTCTGTGAAGGCATTAATGCTTGATTTAGAACTGAATACGTTGCCCCATAGCAATAAGAAATTTCACTTCCATTCCTCCCCTAGCTTCATTATAACCAGTGGAGGATCCGCTAGGGTAGATTCCCCAGGTCCCCGTTATTCCTGTTGAAATCAGGGGTTGATTACCCTAGGAAAAGGCTAGTCAATTTGTCCTCCAAAGCCAGGTCCAAACCGTTTTGTTTTATTTATTTATTTATTTATTTATTTATTTTCATTACATTTCAGAGTTGGTCCAAAAATTCCATAGGGCTTTCTTTTAGACCTTGTTGGAAGCATATTCTCAATTCCCAATTCATCCAGGTTTTAGTATTTACTTAACCGTTCATGATTTTCAGGATGATTCGGGTCTTAGTGGGGGTCGGTCAGGGGAATGCAATTGTCCACAGTTCCCTGAACGGTCCCATCAGCAATCTGAGCTCGCACATGAACTCAGGTTGTTTTAAGAGTTGACCTCTTTTCTGTTTCTGTGACAACTCTCTCGGACCGATCATGGTCCCTTTGCCCTAAAGGGCTAACACCCATGATTTTAAGATCTCTGCCTCGGGCAGAGGCAGAACTATTAACATTCCTACATCCTCTTTCCCTGCTCATTCAACTTCAAACACCTTTAACACTTTCAACAACCCTTTTAACACTTCCTTTATCTTTCTCCAGCCTGTACTTCTCTAATGCCAACATCAAAGGTTCAGTCAGGGGCCAACTTAATTCCCTACCTTTTCCCACCAAGATGCTGAAACATCAGTATACAACATTTCCTCCTGTTCTGCTTCTCAAAAAACAACATTAACTGTAGCAAAATATTATAGTTTAAAGTTCCATTTAGGGGCCACTTTTCTCCACATTCCAGCTTATAAAGCGGCCACCACTGATTACGATATTTTATCAATGTTTTCCTGTTCACACTTCCACCGGCAGATCCTCCAATATCCTTCCAGTGACTTAAAACACATCCTAACACACTGTTCTTTAAAATTTCACTGCTTGTTTGCCCCCCCAGTTTCCAGTTTACACTTTCAGAATACACATGTTACTTACAAAAGCGTATCACAAAACGTATCACTCACAAAAATACGGGCACGCAATATCTTTCAGTAGCGATGCCACAAAACTACTATTACCAGCAATATTGCCAAAATCACAGTAACAATAGTCAGAGTCAAATTCCACATGTGATAAGTCAGAAAACCGAACTGTGTAACACCGTAACGATATCTTTCTTATAACAATGCCACGAACCTACTATTACCACCAGGAAAATAGCCAAAATCGCAGTAACAATAACCAGAGTTAAATACCATACTCCATGAGTCAGAAAACCGAAATAGACAACACAATTCCAGACGGACCTTAAAGCGAGCTCCTTCCTTAAGGTCCCCAAACATGTACTTATGGTGCTAACCACAAAGTATATACCAAACACTGCCTCGCAGAAGATCACCTTCTGACTTACAGACAGTTCCAGATGACCGGTCTACCAGAAAACCAAACCAGAATAGAGAATATACTCACTTACAATGATGGGGTCCTTGTCTGCCTCCGCAGTGATCCGGTGAGTCGAGGAGTCCCTCCGGGAAATCCCGGGGGTACCCTAGGGAGTCCTGTTCCCAGCAGGTCCTGCAGTCCGGCAGAGAGGTTGTCCCATCTGGGTCGCCAAATTGATTCAAAGATCGAAGCCGAAATTCCTTTAAGTGGTATATTCTTTATTGCAGCGCTGGATGCACGGGGGATCTCTCCACCTATCGTGCATACCCAAAGCAGAAAGCAGTCTTGAATTTATACAATCAATCTATCAATATTCTACAAGCACCTATACATACGCATTACCTATCCCCGCCTTCCCTCGCTTCTCATGCTAATTAGCCTTTTGGCACCTTGCGCCTGCGCAGAGCCTTCCAAGAATTGTGGGCAGGGGTCTTTGGGACGTGGGCAGGGGTCTTTGGGAGGAAGACCCCGAGTCTTCCTCACAGTGTACTTTTCACCTTTGGTCAGGAATCTGCTGAATTGGCATGTTTCTTAATTGCAAGAGCTGGTTGTTGCCAATTCTCCCGTTTGTTGTATCTTTATAATGAATTCCAATGTCCAGTTTCGAGAGTTATAGTCCTTACATTCGTTTCTCTGTCCGCCTGCCGCTTCCTTATCATGAGTTCCAGTGTCTTGTTTCGAGATATACAGTCCTTGTCTGGGGATTGTCCTTGCCTCCCCAATACCTCCTTAATCAATCCCCCCTTTTCTTTTCCCATGCAAATTCTTTTGCATCAGATACTTTCTTTATTTACAGTAACACAACAAAGCAGGCATCTAAACAACATGCACACAAATATTCCTAACACTACTAATACGATTAGAGCAATGAATACTTGTTTCAACCATTGGAAATTGGGCAACCAGGAGGTTAACTTATTCCATAGTTCACTAAAACTCCATGAAAGATCATCTTTACTGATCTCATGTAGGATCCTGGTCTGCTTCCATATTTCTTCCAGGTCGGTAGAGATCCTTCCACTCTGATCTACATACATACAACAACTTGTGTTTATTACTGTACAGACTCCCCCTTGAGTGGCCAGTAACAAGTCTAGGGCCATCCGATTTTGTAACACTACCTGTGATAAACTAGATATCTCTTCTTGTTGAGCCTTTATAGCATCCAGAATTTTGTTTTCTAACTTCTCTATAATTGCAGAAATATTAACTATTGCCTTTTCCAGTTCACTCACTCCTAACCATGGGATAAACCATCGCACAAAACTATGAAAAGGGGTGTGTCTCTCTACCAATGGATTGTTAATTTTTCATCTGATTCTCCGGATATGATTTCTCAAGTAACCTCGAGGCACTACATCATGTACTGTCATATTGGGGACTACCGCTCCAAGAGTGCAAGTTCCCTTCCAATTCTCAGGCAAGACCTTACGGGCTGTATCATTGCATAGCCAATACCACCCTTTTCCTTCTGGAACCGTCCAGCTGGTTGAATTTGCCCAGCCGCTAGTCGTACTAATATCAATTGTTCAATTACAAGATGTCTGATTTCCCACATAAGTAGTATCCGTATTTATACAATGCTGTTTTCCTATACCCTTAGGCGGGTTACACCTTTGTACACATACATAATAGGATTCTAACGGCATGAAGCTACTCACTTCTAGTTCCAAAACTGCTTAATATTTTCGACCCCAAGACGTGTTTTCCCACAAATTAGTCCAAGATAAGTTTGCAGGCAAGGGAATCCCAATTAACGATACACCCTTATTCCCATGCTGTGGCAGATGGGTGCATACCCAACAGTTCGTCTTATTAGTTACTTGAGAAATTGTTTGTATTAAGGTCAGGTGTAAGTTCTCATCCCAAGTTGCCCACCCCAAATCCGAGAACCGCACCCCTGCAATCATTAGGATCTGGAAAACCGTAATTTTGTTGGTCCAATTGGAGTGGTGGTCCATATCCTCGCCGGGGCCTTCTTCACCCTTGAATTGTGGATCCAAGCTGCTTGCTTCTTAATCTTAATGGCGGTGTGTGTTGTCAGTAATACTTGGTATGCTCCCATCCACTTTCCTTCCATTTTTCCTGCACGGGTTGTCCTGAAAAAGTCTTTACATATATATAATCCCCGAGCTTAAAGGGGTGGATTGGTTGATCCAACCCTCTAGCCCTGGTCCCTAAAACAAATGTATGTACTTTATTTAATTGTTTCTGAAGTTCAGTTATATAAGCATATAAATATTCTGATCCTAACTGCGTTAGGTCCTCTCCACTAAATAGAAATTGCTATGGCCTTCCATATAAGATTTTGAAGGGACTCAAATTTCCTTTTATTCTAGGTTTAACTCTAATTCCAAGTAATGCTAAAGGGAGGGATTGAGGCCATGACAAATTAGCTTCTTATCCAATTTTAGCTATTTATTGTTTAATTAAATGGTTCATTTTTTCTACCTGTCCACTTGCCTGTGGTCTATAAGGAGTATGCAGTTGCCAATCTATCTTTAGAATCTTACTTATCTGTTCTACCACTTGTGCACAAAGATGTGAACCTCTATCAGAAGACATTGCTACTAGAATCCCAAAGCATGGTATTATTTTATTTAACAAGACTTTAACCACTTCTCTTGCTTTGTTTGTTCGACAGGGAAAGGCTTCAGGCCTTCCTGAAAACGTGTCAGTCAGAACCAGTAAATAATGATACCCCCCTTTTCTAGGGAGTTCTGAAAAATCAATTTGCCACTGTTGCCCCGAATAATTTCCTTTACCGATTATTCCAAATTTTATTCTATCCTTGGTATTGTGTAAGCAAATGCTACATTGTTGAGTTACTTGTTTTATCATATCGTCCCACTAATGTCTGACTCAGGCTCTTATGCAGTGTGCCAGCTCCCCAATGCGTTTTATTGTGTTCTGTAAGAACTATGGGCCATGTCAAACTAGAGGGTATTACTATGTGGTTATCTTTTAAATATACTCATCCATCTGGTTTCATTTTACCTTTCAAATCTTCAATTAATTTTAAGTCTTCTTTTGTATAATTTGGATATAGTTTGGATTTTACCGTCTGGTATCAAAGACAATGCCTTCACCTCAGTTATTTCAGCTGCCTGCTTAGCCTCTGCCAATCGATTTTCCAATTTCAAAATCGCTGTTCCCCTTTTGGTGTCCCTGACAATGCATGATAGCTACCTTTTCTGGTTGTTTTACAGCCTCTAACAATTTTAAAATTTCTTCAGCATACTTTGTGTTTTCACTGAGCGGTCAGCAATCCATGTTCTTTCCAAATTGCTCCATGAGCATGTACCACGCCGAATGTATATTTAGAATCTGTCCAAATATTTACCCTTTTTCCCGCTGCCAGTTCCAATGCTCTCGTGAGAGCAACTATCTCCGCCTTTTGAGCTGATGTTCCAGGGGGTAAAGGCTTAGACTCGATTACCTGCTGAGTAGTTGTTATAGCATATCCAGCTTTACGTTGTCTTTGCGTAACAAAACTGCTCCCATCCGTGAACCAAGTTTCTTCCGCATCTTCCATGGGCTCCTCCTTAAGGTCTGGTCGGCTGGAATACACAGTCTCTAGAGTTTCTAAACAATCGTGAATCACAGCTTGTGCCGGAGCATCACTAAGAAAAGAGGCTAGATTCACAATATGAATTATCACAATTTCCACGTCGTCCTGTTCTACCAATATTGCTTGATATTTCAAAATCATCAATTCTTGTTTAAGTTGTTTAAAGACTTTTTGTGCTTCTCCAGTCCAGACTAACTTTGACTGGTTAATCTTTATCAATTCACATAGAGGCTTTACCAATAGTCCATAATTATAAATCCAAAGGCGACACCAACCTGTCATTCCTAAAAAGCTTTGTAGCTCCTTTACCATTTGAGGTTCTGGAGTCCGGCAAATGACTTCCTTATGTTCAGTTCCTAGTTCTCGTTGTCCTTCCGAAATTTCAAATCCCAGATAGGTCACACTTTGTTGAGCCAGCTGGACTTTCTGTCAAGAGACTTGATATCCATTTAAACCCAGAAAATTAAGACGACTTATAGTCCATTGAATACAACTCCCTTTAGTCTCGGTAGCTATTAAGAGATCATCTACATATTGTAACAAAGCACCTTCAGTGTCCGGAGGTATCCATGTTTCGAGTTCCCTTGCTAATTGGTTTCCAAAAATAGTGGGGCTATTCTTGAATCCTTGAGGTAGTAATGTCCACGTAAGCTGCGTCTTTCTGCCTGAATCGGGATTTTCCCATTCAAAGGTGAATAGGTTTTGGCTTTCTGTGGCTAAGCCTAGGCAGAAGAAGGCATCTTTTAAATCCAGTACGGTAAACCAGACTTGACTATTCTTTAATTTAGTCAGCAAAGTATAAGGGTTTGCCACTACTGGATGTATATCCTCAGTGATTTTATTTATGGCCCTCAAATCCTGAACTAGCCTATAGCTTTTTCATCTGCCTTTTTAATTGGCAATATGGGTGCATTGTATTCTGATTCGCATTCAATCAATAATCCATACTGTAAAAACTGATCAATTATCTCTTTAATTCCTTTCCTATCTTCTATCCTCAAAGGATATTACTTAACCTTAACGGGTTTCTCTCCTGGCTTTAATTTAATAATTATTAAGGTCACATTTTTAGCTCTTCCAGGGACTTCGGTAGCCCAAACTCCTGGACATACTTGATCTGTGATCTCTAAAGGTATTTCACTTTTAGGGTCAGTTTGTATTAGTGCCAAGCTTAACACATTTATTAGTTGTTCTTCTCCTGTTCTTAATTCCATTTTCCCCTTTTCAAAGACAATTTCTGCTCCTACTTGCTCTAATAAATCTCTACCTAAGAGTGCCCATGAGGAGCTAGGCATAGATAAAAATCTGTGTATGCCCCATTGTTTCCCTAACTTGTACTTCAAAGGTTCACAAAAATAAGCCTTTTCGGTTACACCTTGTCCTGGTTTCAGTTAGAACAGAGTTAATTTTCTTCCTAGTAGCTGGGAGGATGCTATGTTTTGGCTTAGGATGAGAAGAGTGCTGATAACACCCCGATGTTTCAATTGTTGCAGAGCAATGCTTATACCAAGCCAAGGACATCTCAGCTTCTTGCTCTGTCCTGCCAACAGGCAGGCTGGGGGTGCAGTAAGAGCTGGGAGGGGACAGACCCAGGACAGGTGACCCAAACTAGCCAAAGGGGTATTCCATAGCATCTGACGTCAGGCTAAACAATACATAGGGGTGGCTAGCCAGGGGGAGGGGGCCGGACTGCTCGGGGTTAGGCTGGGCATCGGTCAGCGGGTGGTGAGCAATTGCATTGTGCATCACTTGTTTGTACACATTATTAGTAGTGGTACTATTATCATCATTGTATTATTATTATTATTATTATTGTTGTTGTTGTTGTTGTTGTTGTTGTTATTATTATTATTATTATTATTATTATTATTATTATTATTATTATTATTATTATTATTTTGTCTTATTAAACTGTCTTTATCTCAACTCACAGGCTTCACTTTCCATTTCTCTCCCCCGTCCCAGAGAGGGAGGGGGAGGGGGAGCGAACAGCTGCGTGGTGTTTAGCTGCCGGCCGGGTTAAACCACGACACACCTTTTACCCTAACATAATAATTCTGTGAAGGCATTAATGCTTGATTTAGAACTGAATACGTTGCCCCATAGCAATAAGAAATTTCACTTCCATTCCTCCCCTAGCTTCATTATAACCAGTGGAGGATCCGCTAGGGTAGATTCCCCAGGTCCCCGTTATTCCTGTTGAAATCAGGGGTTGATTACCCTAGGAAAAGGCTAGTCAATTTGTCCTCCAAAGCCAGGTCCAAACCGTTTTGTTTTATTTATTTATTTATTTATTTATTTATTTATTTATTTTCATTACATTTCAGAGTTGGTCCAAAAATTCCATAGGGCTTTCTTTTAGACCTTGTTGGAAGCATATTCTCAATTCCCAATTCATCCAGGTTTTAGTATTTACTTAACCGTTCATGATTTTCAGGATGATTCGGGTCTTAGTGGGGGTCGGTCAGGGGAATGCAATTGTCCACAGTTCCCTGAACGGTCCCATCAGCAATCTGAGCTCGCACATGAACTCAGGTTGTTTTAAGAGTGTACCTCTTTTCTGTTTCTGTGACAACTCTCTCAGACCGATCATGGTCCCTTTGCCCTAAAGGGCTAACACCCATGATTTTAAGATCTCTGCCTCGGGCAGAGGCAGAACTATTAACATTCCTACATCCTCTTTCCCTGCTCATTCAACTTCAAACACCTTTAACACTTTCAACAACCCTTTTAACACTTCCTTTATCTTTCTCCAGCCTGTACTTCTCTAATGCCAACATCAAAGGTTCAGTCAGGGGCCAACTTAATTCCCTACCTTTTCCCACCAAGATGCTGAAACATCAGTATACAACATTTCCTCCTGTTCTGCTTCTCAAAAAACAACATTAACTGTAGCAAAATATTATAGTTTAAAGTTCCATTTAGGGGCCACTTTTCTCCACATTCCAGCTTATAAAGCGGCCACCACTGATTACGATATTTTATCAATGTTTTCCTGTTCACACTTCCACCGGCAGATCCTCCAATATCCTTCCAGTGACTTAAAACACATCCTAACACACTTTTCTTTAAAATTTCACTGCTTGTTTGCCCCCCCAGTTTCCAGTTTACACTTTCAGAATACACATGTTACTTACAAAAGCGTATCACAAAACGTATCACTCACAAAAATACGGGCACGCAATATCTTTCAGTAGCGATGCCACAAAACTACTATTACCAGCAATATTGCCAAAATCACAGTAACAATAGTCAGAGTCAAATTCCACATGCGATAAGTCAGAAAACCGAACTGTGTAACACCGTAACGATATCTTTCTTATAACAATGCCACGAACCTACTATTACCACCAGGAAAATAGCCAAAATCGCAGTAACAATAACCAGAGTTAAATACCATACTCCATGAGTCAGAAAACCGAAATAGACAACACAATTCCAGACGGACCTTAAAGCGAGCTCCTTCCTTAAGGTCCCCAAACATGTACTTATGGTGCTAACCACAAAGTATATACCAAACACTGCCTCGCAGAAGATCACCTTCTGACTTACAGACAGTTCCAGATGACCGGTCTACCAGAAAACCAAACCAGAATAGAGAATATACTCACTTACAATGATGGGGTCCTTGTCTGCCTCCGCAGTGATCCGGTGAGTCAAGGAGTCCCTCCGGGAAATCCCGGGGGTACCCTAGGGAGTCCTGTTCCCAGCAGGTCCTGCAGTCCGGCAGAGAGGTTGTCCCATCTGGGTCGCCAAATTGATTCAAAGATCGAAGCCGAAATTCCTTTAAGTGGTATATTCTTTATTGCAGCGCTGGATGCACGGGGGATCTCTCCACCTATCGTGCATACCCAAAGCAGAAAGCAGTCTTGAATTTATACAATCAATCTATCAATATTCTACAAGCACCTATACATACGCATTACCTATCCCCGCCTTCCCTCGCTTCTCATGCTAATTAGCCTTTTGGCACCTTGCGCCTGCGCAGAGCCTTCCAAGAATTGTGGGCAGGGGTCTTTGGGACGTGGGCAGGGGTCTTTGGGAGGAAGACCCCGAGTCTTCCTCACAGTGTACTTTTCACCTTTGGTCAGGAATCTGCTGAATTGGCATGTTTCTTAATTGCAAGAGCTGGTTGTTGCCAATTCTCCCGTTTGTTGTATCTTTATAATGAATTCCAATGTCCAGTTTCGAGACTTATAGTCCTTACATTCGTTTCTCTGTCCGCCTGCCGCTTCCTTATCATGAGTTCCAGTGTCTTGTTTCGAGATATACAGTCCTTGTCTGGGGATTGTCCTTGCCTCCCCAATACCTCCTTAATCAATCCCCCCTTTTCTTTTCCCATGCAAATTCTTTTGCATCAGATACTTTCTTTATTTACAGTAACACAACAAAGCAGGCATCTAAACAACATGCACACAAATATTCCTAACACTACTAATACGATTAGAGCAATGAATACTTGTTTCAACCATTGGAAATTGGGCAACCAGGAGGTTAACTTATTCCATAGTTCACTAAAACTCCATGAAAGATCATCTTTACTGATCTCATGTAGGATCCTGGTCTGCTTCCATATTTCTTCCAGGTCGGTAGAGATCCTTCCACTCTGATCTACATACATACAACAACTTGTGTTTATTACTGTACAGACTCCCCCTTGAGTGGCCAGTAACAAGTCTAGGGCCATCCGATTTTGTAACACTACCTGTGATAAACTAGATATCTCTTCTTGTTGAGCCTTTATAGCATCCAGAATTTTGTTTTCTAACTTCTCTATAATTGCAGAAATATTAACTATTGCCTTTTCCAGTTCACTCACTCCTAACCATGGGATAAACCATCGCACAAAACTATGAAAAGGGGTGTGTCTCTCTACCAATGGATTGTTAATTTTTCATCTGATTCTCCGGATATGATTTCTCAAGTAACCTCGAGGCACTACATCATGTACTGTCATATTGGGGACTACCGCTCCAAGAGTGCAAGTTCCCTTCCAATTCTCAGGCAAGACCTTACGGGCTGTATCATTGCATAGCCAATACCACCCTTTTCCTTCTGGAACCGTCCAGCTGGTTGAATTTGCCCAGCCGCTAGTCGTACTAATATCAATTGTTCAATTACAAGATGTCTGATTTCCCACATAAGTAGTATCCGTATTTATACAATGCTGTTTTCCTATACCCTTAGGCGGGTTACACCTTTGTACACATACATAATAGGATTCTAACGGCATGAAGCTACTCACTTCTAGTTCCAAAACTGCTTAATATTTTCGACCCCAAGACGTGTTTTCCCACAAATTAGTCCAAGATAAGTTTGCAGGCAAGGGAATCCCAATTAACGATACACCCTTATTCCCATGCTGTGGCAGATGGGTGCATACCCAACAGTTCGTCTTATTAGTTACTTGAGAAATTGTTTGTATTAAGGTCAGGTGTAAGTTCTCATCCCAAGTTGCCCACCCCAAATCCGAGAACCGCACCCCTGCAATCATTAGGATCTGGAAAACCGTAATTTTGTTGGTCCAATTGGAGTGGTGGTCCATATCCTCGCCGGGGCCTTCTTCACCCTTGAATTGTGGATCCAAGCTGCTTGCTTCTTAATCTTAATGGCGGTGTGTGTTGTCAGTAATACTTGGTATGCTCCCATCCACTTTCCTTCCATTTTTCCTGCACGGGTTGTCCTGAAAAAGTCTTTACATATATATAATCCCCGAGCTTAAAGGGGTGGATTGGTTGATCCAAACCTCTAGCCCTGGTCCCTAAAACAAATGTATGTACTTTATTTAATTGTTTCTGAAGTTCAGTTATATAAGCATATAAATATTCTGATCCTAACTGCGTTAGGTCCTCTCCACTAAATAGAAATTGCTATGGCCTTCCATATAAGATTTTGAAGGGACTCAAATTTCCTTTTATTCTAGGTTTAACTCTAATTCCAAGTAATGCTAAAGGGAGGGATTGAGGCCATGACAAATTAGCTTCTTATCCAATTTTAGCTATTTATTGTTTAATTAAATGGTTCATTTTTTCTACCTGTCCACTTGCCTGTGGTCTATAAGGAGTATGCAGTTGCCAATCTATCTTTAGAATCTTACTTATCTGTTCTACCACTTGTGCACAAAAATGTGAAACTCTATCAGAAGACATTGCTACTAGAATCCCAAAGCATGGTATTATTTCATTTAACAAGACTTTAACCACTTCTCTTGCTTTGCTTGTTCGACAGGGAAAGGCTTCAGGCCTTCCTGAAAACGTGTCAGTCAGAACCAGTAAATAATGATACCCCCCTTTTCTAGGGAGTTCTGAAAAATCAATTTGCCACTGTTGCCCCGAATAATTTCCTTTACCGATTATTCCAAATTTTATTCTATCCTTGGTATTGTGTAAGCAAATGCTACATTGTTGAGTTACTTGTTTTATCATATCGTCCCACTAATGTCTGACTCAGGCTCTTATGCAGTGTGCCAGCTCCCCAATGCGTTTTATTGTGTTCTGTAAGAACTATGGGCCATGTCAAACTAGAGGGTATTACTATGTGGTTATCTTTTAAATATACTCATCCATCTGGTTTCATTTTACCTTTCAAATCTTCAATTAATTTTAAGTCTTCTTTTGTATAATTTGGATATAGTTTGGATTTTACCGTCTGGTATCAAAGACAATGCCTTCACCTCAGTTATTTCAGCTGCCTGCTTAGCCTCTGCCAATCGATTTTCCAATTTCAAAATCGCTGTTCCCCTTTTGGTGTCCCTGACAATGCATGATAGCTACCTTTTCTGGTTGTTTTACAGCCTCTAACAATTTTAAAATTTCTTCAGCATACTTTGTGTTTTCACTGAGCGGTCAGCAATCCATGTTCTTTCCAAATTGCTCCATGAGCATGTACCACGCCGAATGTATATTTAGAATCTGTCCAAATATTTACCCTTTTTCCCGCTGCCAGTTCCAATGCTCTCGTGAGAGCAACTATCTCCGCCTTTTGAGCTGATGTTCCAGGGGGTAAAGGCTTAGACTCGATTACCTGCTGAGTAGTTGTTATAGCATATCCAGCTTTACGTTGTCTTTGCGTAACAAAACTGCTCCCATCCGTGAACCAAGTTTCTTCCGCATCTTCCATGGGCTCCTCCTTAAGGTCTGGTCGGCTGGAATACACAGTCTCTAGAGTTTCTAAACAATCGTGAATCACAGCTTGTGCCGGAGCATCACTAAGAAAAGAGGCTAGATTCACAATATGAATTATCACAATTTCCACGTCGTCCTGTTCTACCAATATTGCTTGATATTTCAAAATCATCAATTCTTGTTTAAGTTGTTTAAAGACTTTTTGTGCTTCTCCAGTCCAGACTAACTTTGACTGGTTAATCTTTATCAATTCACATAGAGGCTTTACCAATAGTCCATAATTATAAATCCAAAGGCGACACCAACCTGTCATTCCTAAAAAGCTTTGTAGCTCCTTTACCATTTGAGGTTCTGGAGTCCGGCAAATGACTTCCTTATGTTCAGTTCCTAGTTCTCGTTGTCCTTCCGAAATTTCAAATCCCAGATAGGTCACACTTTGTTGAGCCAGCTGGACTTTCTGTCAAGAGACTTGATATCCATTTAAACCCAGAAAATTAAGACGACTTATAGTCCATTGAATACAACTCCCTTTAGTCTCGGTAGCTATTAAGAGATCATCTACATATTGTAACAAAGCACCTTCAGTGTCCGGAGGTATCCATGTTTCGAGTTCCCTTGCTAATTGGTTTCCAAAAATAGTGGGGCTATTCTTGAATCCTTGAGGTAGTAATGTCCACGTAAGCTGCGTCTTTCTGCCCGAATCGGGATTTTCCCATTCAAAGGCGAATAGGTTTTGGCTTTCTGTGGCTAAGCCTAGGCAGAAGAAGGCGTCTTTTAAATCCAGTACGGTAAACCAGACTTGACTATTCTTTAATTTAGTCAGCAAAGTATAAGGGTTTGCCACTACTGGATGTATATCCTCAGTGATTTTATTTATGGCCCTCAAATCCTGAACTAGCCTATAGCTTTTTCATCTGCCTTTTTAATTGGCAATATGGGTGCATTGTATTCTGATTCGCATTCAATCAATAATCCATACTGTAAAAACTGATCAATTATCTCTTTAATTCCTTTCCTATCTTCTATCCTCAAAGGATATTACTTAACCTTAACGGGTTTCTCTCCTGGCTTTAATTTAATAATTATTAAGGTCACATTTTTAGCTCTTCCAGGGACTTCGGTAGCCCAAACTCCTGGACATACTTGATCTGTGATCTCTAAAGGTATTTCACTTTTAGGGTCAGTTTGTATTAGTGCCAAGCTTAACACATTTATTAGTTGTTCTTCTCCTGTTCTTAATTCCATTTTCCCCTTTTCAAAGACAATTTCTGCTCCTACTTGCTCTAATAAATCTCTACCTAAGAGTGCCCATGAGGAGCTAGGCATAGATAAAAATCTGTGTATGCCCCATTGTTTCCCTAACTTGTACTTCAAAGGTTCACAAAAATAAGCCTTTTCGGTTACACCTTGTCCTGGTTTCAGTTAGAACAGAGTTAATTTTCTTCCTAGTAGCTGGGAGGATGCTATGTTTTGGCTTAGGATGAGAAGAGTGCTGATAACACCCCGATGTTTCAATTGTTGCAGAGCAATGCTTATACCAAGCCAAGGACATCTCAGCTTCTTGCTCTGTCCTGCCAACAGGCAGGCTGGGGGTGCAGTAAGAGCTGGGAGGGGACAGACCCAGGACAGGTGACCCAAACTAGCCAAAGGGGTATTCCATAGCATCTGACGTCAGGCTAAACAATACATAGGGGTGGCTAGCCAGGGGGAGGGGGCCGGACTGCTCGGGGTTAGGCTGGGCATCGGTCAGCGGGTGGTGAGCAATTGCATTGTGCATCACTTGTTTGTACACATTATTAGTAGTGGTACTATTATCATCATTGTATTATTATTATTATTATTATTGTTGTTGTTGTTGTTGTTGTTATTATTATTATTATTATTATTATTATTATTATTATTATTATTATTATTATTATTATTATTATTATTATTTTGTCTTATTAAACTGTCTTTATCTCAACTCACAGGCTTCACTTTCCATTTCTCTCCCCCGTCCCAGAGAGGGAGGGGGAGGGGGAGCGAACAGCTGCGTGGTGTTTAGCTGCCGGCCAGGTTAAACCACGACACACCTTTTACCCTAACATAATAATTCTGTGAAGGCATTAATGCTTGATTTAGAACTGAATACGTTGCCCCATAGCAATAAGAAATTTCACTTCCATTCCTCCCCTAGCTTCATTATAACCAGTGGAGGATCCGCTAGGGTAGATTCCCCAGGTCCCCGTTATTCCTGTTGAAATCAGGGGTTGATTACCCTAGGAAAAGGCTAGTCAATTTGTCCTCCAAAGCAAGGTCCAAACCGTTTTGTTTTATTTATTTATTTATTTATTTATTTATTTATTTATTTTCATTACATTTCAGAGTTGGTCCAAAAATTCCATAGGGCTTTCTTTTAGACCTTGTTGGAAGCATATTCTCAATTCCCAATTCATCCAGGTTTTAGTATTTACTTAACCGTTCATGATTTTCAGGATGATTCGGGTCTTAGTGGGGGTCGGTCAGGGGAATGCAATTGTCCACAGTTCCCTGAACGGTCCCATCAGCAATCTGAGCTCGCACATGAACTCAGGTTGTTTTAAGAGTGTACCTCTTTTCTGTTTCTGTGACAACTCTCTCAGACCGATCATGGTCCCTTTGCCCTAAAGGGCTAACACCCATGATTTTAAGATCTCTGCCTCGGGCAGAGGCAGAACTATTAACATTCCTACATCCTCTTTCCCTGCTCATTCAACTTCAAACACCTTTAACACTTTCAACAACCCTTTTAACACTTCCTTTATCTTTCTCCAGCCTGTACTTCTCTAATGCCAACATCAAAGGTTCAGTCAGGGGCCAACTTAATTCCCTACCTTTTCCCACCAAGATGCTGAAACATCAGTATACAACATTTCCTCCTGTTCTGCTTCTCAAAAAACAACATTAACTGTAGCAAAATATTATAGTTTAAAGTTCCATTTAGGGGCCACTTTTCTCCACATTCCAGCTTATAAAGCGGCCACCACTGATTACGATATTTTATCAATGTTTTCCTGTTCACACTTCCACCGGCAGATCCTCCAATATCCTTCCAGTGACTTAAAACACATCCTAACACACTTTTCTTTAAAATTTCACTGCTTGTTTGCCCCCCCAGTTTCCAGTTTACACTTTCAGAATACACATGTTACTTACAAAAGCGTATCACAAAACGTATCACTCACAAAAATACGGGCACGCAATATCTTTCAGTAGCGATGCCACAAAACTACTATTACCAGCAATATTGCCAAAATCACAGTAACAATAGTCAGAGTCAAATTCCACATGCGATAAGTCAGAAAACCGAACTGTGTAACACCGTAACGATATCTTTCTTATAACAATGCCACGAACCTACTATTACCACCAGGAAAATAGCCAAAATCGCAGTAACAATAACCAGAGTTAAATACCATACTCCATGAGTCAGAAAACCGAAATAGACAGCACAATTCCAGACGGACCTTAAAGCGAGCTCCTTCCTTAAGGTCCCCAAACATGTACTTATGGTGCTAACCACAAAGTATATACCAAACACTGCCTCGCAGAAGATCACCTTCTGACTTACAGACAGTTCCAGATGACCGGTCTACCAGAAAACCAAACCAGAATAGAGAATATACTCACTTACAATGATGGGGTCCTTGTCTGCCTCCGCAGTGATCCGGTGAGTCGAGGAGTCCCTCTGGGAAATCCCGGGGGTACCCTAGGGAGTCCTGTTCCCAGCGGGTCCTGCGGTCCGGCAGAGAGGTTGTCCCATCTGGGTCGCCAAATTCATTCAAAGATCGAAGCCGAAATTCCTTTAAGTGGTATATTCTTTATTGCAGCGCTGGATGCACGGGGGATCTCTCCACCTATCGTGCATACCCAAAGCAGAAAGCAGTCTTGAATTTATACAATCAATCTATCAATATTCTACAAGCACCTATACATATGCATTACCTATCCCCGCCTTCCCTCGCTTCTCATGCTAATTAGCCTTTTGGCACCTTGCGCCTGCGCAGAGCCTTCCAAGAATTGTGGGCAGGGGTCTTTGGGATGTGGGCAGGGGTCTTTGGGAGGAAGACCCCGAGTCTTCCTCACAGTGTACTTTTCACCTTTGGTCAGGAATCTGCTGAATTGGCATGTTTCTTAATTGCAAGAGCTGGTTGTTGCCAATTCTCCCGTTTGTTGTATCTTTATAATGAATTCCAATGTCCAGTTTCGAGAGTTATAGTCCTTACATTCGTTTCTGTCTGCCTGCCGCTTCCTTATCATGAGTTCCAGTATCTTGTTTCGAGATATACAGTCCTTGTCTGGGGATT
This sequence comes from Aythya ferina, assembly GCF_964211825.1. Taxonomy (NCBI): domain Eukaryota; kingdom Metazoa; phylum Chordata; class Aves; order Anseriformes; family Anatidae; genus Aythya; species Aythya ferina. The sequence goes on along the minus strand of NW_028181412.1, from coordinate 356,980 downwards.
GTCCTTGCCTCCCCAATAGCTCCTTAATCAGCCTTCACACAATTATCTGAGAATGAAAGCTGCTTTCCAGTAATTCAGAAAGCCAAGTTACGTCTCAGCCTTGAGCATCTCGGGCTTTGGGGCCTGTCTGTAACATTTGGCACCAGCACTAATACTTTTTTTGGCATATGTTTAGCGTTTGGGGCCTGTGTCTGGGATTTGGGCCCTGTCTCGAACCACTGGGGCTCTGTCCTGGGTTTTGGAACCTGCCTCTAGAGTTCAGGGCCTGTGATTAGGCTTTTGGGGTCTGTGTCTGGGGGCCGGTATCTGGGGGCAAGGGGGGAGCTGCTTGTAGACCCTTGGGGCCAGCATTGAGGGGGTTGGGAGCTGACTCTACACCTTTGGGGCCTGCTTCTGGGGGGGGGGGGGGGTTGAGACCTGCATCTGGGGGAGGGGTGGGAGCTCTTTGTATTCCTTTGGAGCCTGTGTCGGGGGGCGGGGGGGGGGGGGGGGGGAAGGGGAGGGTTGGTTGGGAGGTGCTTGTACACTGTTGGAGCCTGGGTTGAGGGAGGAGGTTTGGAGCTGCTTCTACACCTTTGGGCCTGGCATCGGGGGTAGGGGGTTGGGTGCTGGTTGTAGGGGCCTGTGTTTGGGGGGGGGGGGTTTGGGACCTGCGTCTGGGGGAGGGGTGGGAGCTGCTTGTACACCTTTGGGGCCTGCATGTGTGGGGGGTCAGGGCCTGTGTCTAGCGGGCTGGGAACTGCTTGTACAATGTAGGAATCTGTTTCTGCAGGGTGGCTGGGAGCTGTTTGTACAACTTTGGGGCCAGCATCTGGGGGTGGCTGGGAGCTGCCTGTACACTGTAGGGGCCTGTGTTTGTGGGGGCCTTGGGGGCCTCCCTCGGGGGGGGGGGGGGAGGGTTGGGAGCTGCTTGTATAGGGTAGGGGGCCTGCCTGGCAGGGGTTGGGAGCTGCTTGTAGAATTTGGGTCGCTGTGTCTTGGGGGGGGGGTTGGGGCCTGTGTCTCAGGGGTGTTGGGAACTGGTTGTACACCTTTGGGTCCTGTCTCTGGGGGGGGAGCTACTTGTACCCTTACCATAAACCGTACTCTAACACATACTTCTACCAGTACCCTTACCCTTACCGTAACCCTTACCTTTACCCTTACTCTTACCCTTACCAAAGCATTACCCTTACCCTTAACGTAAGCCTAAACCTTAACCTTATCCTTACACTTACACTTACCGTAACCCTTACCCTTTCTGCTACACTTACCCTTAGCCTAAATCTAAACCTTACACTTACCCTAACCCTAACACTTACCCTTACCATTACCCATATACTTACTCTTACCCTAACCCTAAATCTTACTCAAACACTTACCCTGACCCTTACATTAACCCTAAACCGTACCCTAAAACTTACACTTACTCTTAACCTTAACCTTACGCTTAACCTTAACCTACTACTTACCCTTTCTTATCCGTCACCCTACACCTAAAATTAACCCTAACCATTACCCTAACACTTACCCTTACCCTAACCCAAACCCTAATCCTAACTCTAAACCTTACCCTGACTTGTACACTTATCCTTATCCTTACACTTACCCTAACACTTACCCTTACACTTATCCTTAGACATATAACTTACCCTTACCCTAAAACTTAACCTAACTCTAACCCTAAACCTTACCTTAACCCTTACTCTGACCCTTACATTAACCCTTACCCTTACCCTAAAACTTACTCTTAACCTTAACCTTACCCTTAACCTTAACCTAATACTTACCCTTCCGTTTCCCTCACCCTAACCCTAAAATTAACCCTAACCATTACCCTAACACCTACCCTTACCCTAACCCTTACTCTAACCCTTACAATGACCCGTACCCTTACACATACACTTACCCTTACTCTTACCCTAAACCTTACCCTTACCATAAGCCATATTCTAACAAATTCTACCCGTACCCTTACCCTTACCGTAATCCTTACCCTTTATGTTACCCTAAACCTTACCCTTACCCTAACACTTACCCTTATCGTAAACCTTACCCTTTCTGCTACATTTACCATTAGCCTAAATCTAAACCTTACACTTACCCTTACCTTAACCCAATACTTACCCTTACGTTTCCCTCACCCTAACCCTAAAATTAACCCTAACGATTATTCTAACACTTACCCTTACCCTAACCCTAACCCTTACTCTAACCCTTACCCTGACCCATACCCTTACACTCACCCTTACCCTTACATTACCCTAACTCTTACCCATACCATAACCCATACCCTAACACATATTTTTACCCTTAACCTTACCGTTACCCTTACCCTTACTCTATCCGTTACCCTTACGCTTACCCTTAACATAAACCTTACCATTAATCTTACCCTTACACTAACCCTTACCCTTACCCTATCCCTTACACTTATCCTTATCCATACCCTTAACCTTACCCCAACCCTTACCCTTAAGCTGAACCTAACCCTAAACCTTACCCCAAACCTTTCCCTGAACCTTACATTAACCATAACCCTTAACCTAAACCTTACACTTACTCTTAACCTTAACCTTACCCTTAACCTTAAGCTAGTACTTAACCTTACATTTTTCTCACCCTAATCCTAAAATTAACCCTAACCATTACCCTAACACTTAACCGTTACACTTACCCTTATTCTATCCGTTACTCTTACACTTTCCCTTAACATAAACCTTACCCTTTACCTTACCCTTACCATAAGCCATACATCAACACTTACATGTACACTTACGCTTACACTTATCCTAGTAATTACTCGTACAATTACCCTTAACCTAACCATAAACATTAAGGATAAGCTTAAGGGTCACCCTTAAGGTTAACGTTATCCTAACACTTACACTTAAGTTCATGGTAAGGGTTAGAGTAAGGGTAAGTGTTAGGGTAATGGTTAGGCTAATTTTAGGGTTAGGGTGAGGGAAACGTAAGAGTAAGTATTAGGTTACAGCTAAGGTTAAGGTTAAGAGTAAGTGTAAGGTTTAGTGTAAGGATTAGGGTTAATGTAAGGGTCAAGGTAAGGGTTGGGGTAAAGGTTTAGGTAAAGGGTAAAAATATGTATATTGTAAGGGTGAGGGGTTAGGGTAATGGTTAGATTTTAGTTAGATTTAGGTAAGGGTGAGGGTTCGGGTAAGGTTTAGAATTAGGCAAAGGGTAAGTGTAGCAGAAAGGGTAAGGTTTAGGATAAGGGTAAGTGTTAAGATAAGGGTAAGGTTTAGGGTTAGCTTAATAGTAAGGTTAAGGGTAATTGTACGAGTAATTGCTAGGGTAAGTGCAAGCGTAAGTGTACATGTAAGTGTTGTTGTATGGCTTATGGTAAGGGTAAGGTCAAGGGTAAGGTTTATGTTAAGGGTAAGCGTAAGGGTAAGGGTAAGGGATAGAGTAAGGGTAAGGGTAAGGTTAAGGGTAACGGTAAGGTTAAGGGTACAAATATGTGTTAGGTTATGGGTTATGGTATGGGTAAGAATTAGGGTAAGTATAAGGGTAAGGGTAAGTGTAAGGGTACAGGTCAGGGTAAGGGTTAGAGTAAGGGTTAGGGTTGGGGTAAGGTTAAGTGTTAGGGTAATGGTTAGGGTTAGTTTTAGGGTTAAAGTCAGGAAAATGTATGCGTAAGTATTAGGTGAATGTTAAGGGTAAGGTTAAGGTTAAGAGTAAGTGTAAGGTTTAGGGTAAGGGTTAGGGTTAATGTAAGGGTCAGGGTAAGGGTTGGGGTAAGGTTTAGGGTAAGGGTTAGGTTCAGGATAAGTGTTAGGGTAAGGGTAAGGTTAATGGTAACCGTAAGTGTAAAGGTAAGGGTTAGGGTAAGGGTAAGAATAAGGGTATGGGTAACGGTAAGGGCGAGGGTTAGGCTAAGGGTAAGTGTAAGGTTTAGATTTAGGCTAAGGGTAAGTGTAGCAGAAAAGGTAAGGTTTACGGTAAGGGTAAGTGTTAGGATAAGGGTAAGGTTTAGGGTTAGGTTAAGGGTAATGGTAAGGGTAACGGTAAGGGTAAGGGTAACGGTAAGGGTAAGGGTAACGGTAATGGTAAGGGTAAGGTAAGGGTAACAGTAACGGTAAGGGTAAGGGTTACGGTAAGGGTACGGTTACGGGTAGAAGTATGTGTTAGAGTATGGGTTATGGTAAGGGTAAGGGTTAGAGTAAGGGTTAGGGTAAGGGTAATGGTTAGGGTTAATTTTAGGGTTAGGGTGAGGGAAAAGTAAGGGTAAGTATTAGGTTAAGGTTAAGGGTAAGGTTAAGGTTAAGTTTTAGGGTTAGGGTTAATGTAAGGGTCAGGGTAAGGGTTCAGGTAAGGTTTAGGGTTAGGGTTAGGTTAAGGTTAAGTGTTAGGGTAAGGGTAAGGTAAATGGTAACCGTAAGTGTAAGGGTAAGGGTTAGGGTAAGGGGAAGAGTAAGGGGAAGGGGAAGGGGAAGTCTAAGGGTCCGGGTCCGGGTAAAAGTTAGAGTAAGGGTTAGGGTTAGGTAAGGATAAGTGTTCAGGTAATGGTTACGGTTAATTTTAGGGTTATGGTGAGGGAAAGGTAAGGGTATGTATTAGTTTAAGGGTAAGGTTAAAGGTAAGATTAAGTGTAAGGTTTAGGTTAAGGGTTAGGATTAGAGTTAGGGTTAGGGTAAGGGTTAGGGTTAATGTAAGGGTCAGGGTAAGGGTTGGGGTAAGGTTTAGGTCAAGGGTAAAAGTAAGTATAATGGTAAGTGTAAGGGTGAGGTTTAGGGTAAGGTTTAGAATTAGGCAAAGGGTAAGTGTAGCAAAAAGGGTAAGGTTTAGGATAAGGGTAAGTGTTAGGATAAGGGTAAGGTTTAGGGTTAGCTTAATAGTAAGGTTAAGGGTAATTGTACGAGTAATTGCTAGGGTAAGTGCAAGCGTAAGTGTACATGTAAGTGTTGTTGTATGGCTTATGATAAGGGTGTGAGGAATGTTTTAACAATTCGTGTCCATAAAGAACAATTCTGTTTGAATCCTGTCTGCCTCTGGGCCCTGCACTGGCAATTTAATTCTTGAACCTCAGCTGCAGTGTGTCCCAGTCTCCCCCTCATTCTAGTCAATTTATCACTCCTTAAATTTATGAACCTGTTTGCTTTTGTTATTCCGGACTTCTGTTTCTAACACTGCTATAGATGTGTCTGTGAATGGCTGGGGAAGAATGTTTTAATTACTCGTGAAGCTGTTTGTGTTTGATGTCTGGGAGTTTCAGAACAACTGATAACAACTAGTGACTGTTATGGGATACTATGCGGATCTTTGGTATCTGGTTAGGGGGGCCGAGAGATTAAGAGGAAGGAAAAAGAAGCTGAAGGACGGCTGGGAGACAAGTCTTGAAGAGAATGTTCTATAAACTTGGTATGGTGCCAAGTAAGTACAAAGGGGGAGAGGAAGACTACGAGCCTTCAGCATGAAAGACCCCTAGAGACCCCCAGAAGAGACCCCAGAGGAGACTGCGCATGCTCCAGTAGGAGGGACTGCACCCCGGAAGCTAATTTTAATAATCTATTTTTTTTAGAAGTAGTAATGAATATGTATTAGTCTAGGAGCATAAAAATCAGCTGCTTGATGTAACTGGTGTGCGTCCTGGTGGAGCGGAGACTCCCGGTGCACCCAGCGCTGTTTGCTTACCTCTATTCCTTTATATTCTTTCAATAAATCCTATTTTTTTATTTAATCCTAATTTGAATCCTGAGCCATTTATAACAAGGGTTAGGTTAACTTTAAGGTTTATGTTAAGTGTAAGTGTAAGGGTAACGGAGACAGTAAAGGTAAGGGTAAGGGGAATGGTAAAGTTAAGGCTACAAGTACGTGTTAGGATATGGGTTATGGTAAGGGTAAGGGTTAGGGTAAGGGTAAGTGTTAGGGTAATGGTTAGGGTTAATTTTAGGGTTAGGGTGAGGGAAACATAAGGGTAAGTGTTAGGGTAATAGTTAAGGGTAAGGGTAAGGTTAAGGTTAAGAGTAAGTGTAACTTTTAGGGTAAGGGTTAGGGTTAATGTAAGGGTCAGGGTAAGGGCTGGGGTAAGGTTTAGGGTTAGGGTTAGGTTAAGGGTAAGGATTAGGGTAAGGGTAAGGGTATGGATAAGGATAAGTGTAAGTGTTAGGGTAAGGGTAATGTTAAAGGTAACAGTAAGTGTAAGGAGAAGGGTTAGGGTAAGGGTAAGAGTAAGGGTATTGGCAACAGTAAGGGTGAGGGTTACAGTAAGGGTAAGTGTAAGGTTTAGATTTAGGCTAAGGGTAAGTGTAGCAGAAAGGGTAAGGTTTACTGTAAGGTTTAAGGTTTCGGCTTCGGTTAAGGGTAAGGGTAAGGGTAATTGTACGAGTAATTGCTAGGGTAAGTGTAAGCGTAAGTGTACATGTAAGTGTTGTTGTAGGGCTTATGGTAAGGGTAAGGTCAAGGGTAAGGTTTATGTTAAGGGTAAGCGTAAGGGTAACGGATAGAGTAAGGGTAAGGGTAAGGTTAAGGGTACAAATATGTGTTAGGGTATGGGTTATGGTATGGGTAAGAATTAGGGTAAGTATAAGGGTAAGGGTAAGTGTAAGGGTACAGGTCAGGGTAAGGGTTAGAGTAAGGGTTAGGGTTAGGGTTAGGGTTAGGGTAAGTGTAAGGGTTAGGGTAAGGGTTAGTTTTAGGGTTAAAGTCAGGAAAACATATGCGTAAATATTAGGTTAATGTTAAGGGTAAGGTTAAGGTTAAAAGTAAGTGTAAGGTTTAGGGTAGAGGTTAGGGTTAATGTAAGGGTCAGGGTAAGGGTTGGGGTAAGGTTTAGGGTAAGGGTTAGGTTAAGGATAAGTGTTAGGGTAAGGGTAAGGTTAATGGTAACCGTAGGGTTACGGTAAGGGTAAGAATAAGGGTATGGGTAATGGTAAGGGCGAGGGTTAGGCTAAGGGTAAGTGTAAGGTTTAGATTTAGGCTAAGGGTAAGTGTAGCAGAAAGGGTAAGGCTTACGGTAAGGGTAAGTGTTAGGATAAGGGTAAGGTTTAGGGTTAGGTTAAGGGTAAGGGATAGGGTAAGGGTAAGGGTTACGGTAACGGTAAGGGTAAGGGTTACGGTAAGGGTACGGGTACGGGTAGAAGTATGTGTTAGAGTATGGGTTATGGTAAGGGTAAGGGTTAGGGTAAGGGTAAGTGTTGGGGTAATGGTTAGGGTTAATTTTAGGGTTAGGGTGAGGGAAAAGTAAGGGTAAGTATTAGGTTAAGGTTAAGGGTAAGGTTAAGGTTAAGTGTAAGTTTTAGGGTTAGGGTTAATGTAAGGGTCAGGGTAAGGGTTCAGGTAAGGTTTAGGGTTAGGGTTAGGTTAAGGTTAAGTGTTAGGGTAAGCGGAAGTTGTATGGATAAGGATTAGTGTAAGGGATAGGGTAAGGGTAAGTGTTCGGGTAAGGGTAAGGTTAATGGTAACCGTAAGTGTAAGGGTAAGGGTTAGGGTAAGGGGAAGAGTAAGGGTAAGGGTAGGGGAAGTCTAAGGTTATGGGTCAGGGTTAAAAGTTAGAGTAAGGGTTAGGGTTAGGGTTAGGTAAGGATAAGTGTTAGGGTAATGGTTACGGTTAATTTTAGGGTTATGTTGAGGGAACATAGCAACAGTGCGCGCAGTCGCAGAATATACCAGGATGTGCTGAGTAATCCCAGAATTAGCAAGGTATAAAAAGGGACCCTGGCAGGGGTGAGGTGCTTGCCGTTGGCGGAGCTGAGACTCCCCGGCTGCCCAGTGCTGTTTTGCTTGATGTTTGCTTACTCAATAAATTCCTTTCTATGATTAATACAATGCTCTCTGAAAATTAATTAAGGGGGCAACTTATAACACTTTGGACGCTCAAAACCCAAACCCAAAAACTTTGGACGCTCAAAACCCTATCCCGAAAACAGGACGCTCAAAGCCCTAACCCAAAAACATTAGGATGCTCCAAGCCCTAACCCAAAAACATTCGGACGCTCAAAACCCAAACCCAAAACATTAAGATGCTCCAAACCCTATCCGGAAAACATTAGGAAGCTCAAAGACCTATCCCAAATACTTAGGACGCTCAAAACCCTATCCTGGAAACACTGAGATGCTCAGAACCCTATCCTCAAAATTTAGGACGCTCCAAACCCTAACCCAAAAACATTAGGACGCTCAAAGCCCCAACCCAAAACATTAGGACGCTCCAAACCCTATCCTGGAAACATTAAGATGCTCAAAACCCTATCCTGAAAACTGAGGATGCTCATTACCCAGACCCAAAATATTAAGATGCTCAAAACCCTAACCCAACTACTTAGGATGCTTGAAAGCCTATCCCAAAAAATTAGGGCACACAAAAGCCTAACCCCAAAAATTAAGATGCTCAAAATCCAAACCCCCAAAATTAGGATACTCAAAACCCTGGACCTGGAGAAACTAACCTGAAAAAACAAAACAAAACAAAACAAAAAAAAGATCTTAAAACCCTAACCGTAAATAACTGACCAAAAATAAAACCTTAAGACTCTAACCCTAAAAAACATATCAACACTACAACCCAAAAAACTCTAATACCCTAACACGCTAACCCTGAAACCCTTAAAACCCTAACCCCCAAATCCTTAAAACCCTAACTGTTAAAACTCCAACCCTAAAAACCTTAAAATCCTAAACATAAACCCTGAAACCCCTTACCCTGAAACCCAACCCTAGTGCCCAATCCCTGAAACCTTAAAACCCTGAATCAATCTGTAGCAAATAGCATAGGCTGAGTCGAGGATCTCAGTACAGTAGCATTATTATTCGAGATTACAATGGCGGGTGTCCCACAAGCAGGAGGGTGCCTACTAATTCCATACACAGTTTATACACTTTTTTTTTCTGCCGAGGACCGGGACCCTCCCCTGTTTCCCCTTTAACTGTGCTATTCAAGGTTCATAATCTAGCTGGTGCTTCACAGAAAATACACAGCTGCTGGCCTGTTACAAGTCACATTTCTTTTGAGGTTTTTACTCTTTGAGGTGGTAATGTTTCTTACGCCGTGATTTCCACCTAATTGCTGTAAGGATTCTGGTTGTCTGCGTTTTACAAGGTTGTCTGTTATAATAAATAAAAGTCCCAAATAGGATTACAATCAAAGTTTACAATTCACTGAATGAATAGAGGTAAGCAAACAGTGCTGGGTACGCCGGGAGTCTCTGCTCCACCAAGACGCGCACCAGTTATACACCAGTTACCTCCCTTAAGGGATATAGAGAAGCCCTCTCAGATACATCCGTCCTACTTCTCCTGCATGCGGCCGGAGGTCGGTCTAATTCTGGTGCTGTTGGTGGTGGAAGCTGGGGCAACGGTGGTACTGGTGGCGATACCACAGCCACCGGAGGGGGAGCCGCCGGGAGTGGATTGTTAGGATATGGAGGTGGTAGCTTATCCAACGGCTCACGTTTATCTTCTTTTTCTTTTTCATGTTCTTCTTGTTCTTCAAATTTCTTACCTGCTTTTAGTGTAAATATTGAGGCTGGAAAAGGACCTGAAGTCCTCCTGATCCATAATCCTGCATAATCACTTTCTTCCTGGCTAAAAGCTTCCTTTGAATTAACATGGATATTTAAGGCCTGGCAAATCCAGTCTTTGAAGGATCCAAAAACAGGCCAAAAGACATGTAGTCTTAAAGGCTCCTTTGGCCATTCTGTCACATAATACTGGACCATTTTTAATTTACTTTTTCCTTTTCTGGGGTCCCTATCATTCCAATTTCTAATCGTTATTCCTAATGGACTTTCTGGTGGTATGACTGGTAATTTGCTCCCTTTCTTCCGGTCTCTGGTCTTCGATTTTGTCTGACCCATCTAGGAATTTTACTCTGGCAATTCCCATAGCCCTTGGTTACCTTAGTAAGAGTGTCTTGCAGGGGGTCGAGGACCTATCACACACCCACAAATCCTATAGGAATCCCTTCGGTCCTTCACCGGCCAAGTCCCTCACGGGAGATTGGAACCGCGGTTAGAAGACCTCCACAATCGCTTCGGAACTAAGTTCCATCTCAGTCACACTCTTACACACACAGGCAACCGAACCCCACCCAACCGAACGGTATACGCTTTAAATGCTTACGACTCCGTCATCTTCGTTCGGATCTTCACACACACAATTATGGGCAAAATATAGTGCTGCAGCTGGCAAGGGAGCTGAAAAAAAGAATCAGAAACTTTGCTTACCTTTATTCAGGTTTAAGATGCCATTAGTTCCGACCTGACTCAAACAGCAGCCACCAAATGGTGGGGGTGCCTCTCCTAGATCAAACCAGAAATCAGGAACCAAAGCCCTCCCGGACGAGCGCCCGCTTGTAATAAATGACTGGGTCCCAAATAGGATTGCAATTGAAATTTACAATTTATTAATTGAATAGAGGTAAGCAAGCAGCGCTGGGTGCGCCAGGAGTCTCTGCTCCACCAAGACGCACACAAGTTACATCAGGCGGCTGGTTTTTATGCTGCTAGGCTAATACATATTCATTACTACTTCTACAAAACGCAGGGTTATTCTAATTAGTTCCCAGAATCCAAACCCTCCCACTGGTGCAGGCGTTATCAGTCTCCGGTGGTCCCTCTGGGGGCCGCTCGTACTGAAGGCTCGTAGTCTTCCTCCCAGGCTTTTCTCTTGTCCATCTCCTTTGTCCATCTTGGCTGGATGGCAGACACTTGCATAGTGTCCCATGCAACAGTTGTAATAGTTAGCAGTTATTCTGAAACCCCTTTGTTCTCTTATCCCCTATTGACCCGAATTGCTGGACCATTCCTTTGCAAGATTCAAGAACTATATATATTAACCACTCTGGTTTTCTCAGACTTTTCATCATATCATGCGGCCCTAGCATTGTTCCATATTGACACGAATCAGATGAACTCATTTCACACTGTTAAGCTGTCTTATCACTGCAAGCATATCTCAATACCACCTTCCTTCCCTCTACAGGATGTAACTGCGCAAAAACAACATTTTTATTCCCACAACCTTGATCCCCTTACCCTGAAATCCTTATTCCCCTTAAACCTAACAACTCTAACCACAACCCTAACCCTTATTATCAACCCCCTAACGCTAATGACACTGACCTTAATCCAAACCCCAAACTGCCCCTAACCCCAGACAACCAACAACGAAACACACACACACAAAGATGGAAACTACAAAAAAGGCAAAACCCACGATACAGGCCCCAAATCACAAATACACAACCAAAATGCTACAGAAAAGCCCCAGATGCAGGCCCCAAATGCTACTGCTAGGCCTCAAAAGCTCAAGATGCATCCCAAAGCAAAAATGCAGGCCCCAAACGTTACAGAAAAGCCCCCAAACCCAGGCTGCACAAGTCTACAAGCAGGCCCCAAACTGCCAACAGAAGCAGGCACCAACCACACCCAGATGCAGACCCCAACTGCCCACAAGCAGCTCCTACCCCACCACCCCCTCCCAAGAACTGGACTCCACCCAGACACTGGCCCAAGACCCGGACCCGACCCCCGCCAACCCCCCTACCCTCCCCCCGACACAGGTGTACAAGCAGCTCACAACCCGCCCCTTCAGAGACCGGTCCCACTCCCCCCACCCCCCCCAAGACACGGGATGCGGAGGTGTACAACCAACTCCCAACTCCCTCCCCCTCAAAGGGAGGCCCCAAAGACCCCCAAATGGAGGCTCCTAGAGTGAACAAACAGCTCCCAACTTCCCCAGGCACAGGCCCCCCCCCCCCCCCCCCAAACACAGGCCACAAAGGTGTATAAACAGCCCAGACCCCCCTCCAAGACCATGGCCCCTATAGTGTACAAGCAGCTCCCAAACACCCACAGATGCAGGCCCCAACCCTTCTCAAAAGGGAGGCACCTAGAATGCATGAGCAACTCCCAACCAGCCTAAACATAGGTCCAAAAGTGCACAAGCAGCTCCCAACCCCCCTCAAATACAGACCCCAAAAGTGTACAAGTAGCTCCCCCCCTGAGACAGGACCCAAAGGTGTACAACCAGTTCCCAACACCCCTGAGACACAGGCCCCAACCGCCCCCCCAGACACAGCGACCCAAATTCTACAAGCAGCTCCCAACCCCTGCCAGGCAGGCCCCCTACCCTATACAAGCAGCTCCCAACCCTCCCCCCCCCCCCCCGAGGGAGGCCCCCAAGGCCCCCACAAACACAGGCCCCTACAGTGTACAGGCAGCTCCCAGCCACCCCCAGATGCTGGCCCCAAAGTTGTACAAACAGCTCCCAGCCACCCTGCAGAAACAGATTCCTACATTGTACAAGCAGTTCCCAGCCCGCTAGACACAGGCCCTGACCCCCCACACATGCAGGCCCCAAAGGTGTACAAGCAGCTCCCACCCCTCCCCCAGACGCAGGTCGCAAGCCCCCCCCCCAAACACAGGCCCCTGCAACCAGCACCCAACCCCCTACCCCCGATGCCAGGCCCAAAGGTGTAGAAGCAGCTCCAAACCTCCTCCCTCAACCCAGGCTCCAACAGTGTACAAGCACCTCCCAACCAACCCTCCCCTTCCTCCCCCCCCCCCCCCCCGCCCCCCGACACAGGCTCCAAAGGAATACAAAGAGCTCCCACCCCTCCCCCAGATGCTGGTCTCAACCCCCCCCCCCGCCCCCAGAAGCAGGCCCCAAAGGTGTAGAGTCAGCTCCCAACCCCCTCAATGCCGGCCCCAAGGGTCTACAAGCAGCTCCCCCCTTGCCCCCAGATACCGGCCCCCAGACACAGACCCCAAAAGCCTAATCACAGGCCCTGAACTCTAGAAACAGGCTCCAAAACCCAGGACAAAGCCCCAGTGGTTCGAGACAGGGCCCAAATCCCAGACACAGGCCCCAAACGCTAAACATATGCCAAAAAAAGTATTAGTGCTGGTGCCAAATGTTACAGACAGGCCCAAAAGCCCGAGATGCTAAAGGCTGAGACGTAACTTGACTTTCTGAATTACTGGAAAGCAGCTTTCATTCTCAGATAATTGTGTGCAGGCTGATTAAGGAGGTATTGGGGAGGCAAGGACAATCCCCAGACAAGGACTGTGTATCTCGAAACAAGACACTGGAACTCATGATAAGGAAGCGGCAGGCGGACAGAGAAACGAATGTAAGGACTATAACTCTCGAAACTGGACATTGGAATTCATTATAAAGATACAACAAACGGGAGAATTAGCAACAACCAGCTCTTGCAATTAAGAAACATGCCAATTCAGCAGATTCCTGACCAAAGGTGAAAAGTACACTGTGAGGAAGACTCGGGGTCTTCCTCCCAAAGACCCCTGCCCACGTCCCAAAGACCCCTGCCCACAATTCTTGGAAGGCTCTGCGCAGGAGCAAGGTGCCAAAAGGCTAATTAGCATGAGAAGCGAGGGAAGGCGGGGATAGGTAATGCATATGTATAGGTGCTTGTAGAATATTGATAGATTGATTGTATAAATTCAAGACTGCTTTCTGCTTTGGGTATGCACGATAGGTGGAGAGATCCCCCGTGCATCCAGCGCTGCAATAAAGAATATACCACTTAAAGGAATTTCGGCTTCGATCTTTGAATGAATTTGGCGACCCAGATGGGACAACCTCTCTGCCGGACCGCAGGACCCGCTGGGAACAGGACTCCCTAGGGTACCCCCGGGATTTCCCAGAGGGACTCCTCGACTCACCGGATCACTGCGGAGGCAGACAAGGACCCCATCATTGTAAGTGAGTATATTCTCTATTCTGGTTTGGTTTTCTGGTAGACCGGTCATCTGGAACTGTCTGTAAGTCAGAAGGTGATCTTCTGCGAGGCAGTGTTTGGTATATACTTTGTGGTTAGCACCATAAGTACATGTTTGGGGACCTTAAGGAAGGAGCTCGCTTTAAGGTCCGTCTGGAATTGTGCTGTCTATTTCGGTTTTCTGACTCATGGAGTATGGTATTTAACTCTGGTTATTGTTACTGCGATTTTGGCTATTTTCCTGGTGGTAATAGTAGGTTCGTGGCATTGTTATAAGAAAGATATCGTTACGGTGTTACACAGTTCGGTTTTCTGACTTATCGCATGTGGAATTTGACTCTGACTATTGTTACTGTGATTTTGGCAATATTGCTGGTAATAGTAGTTTTGTGGCATCGCTACTGAAAGATATTGCGTGCCCGTATTTTTGTGAGTGATACGTTTTGTGATACGCTTTTGTAAGTAACATGTGTATTCTGAAAGTGTAAACTGGAAACTGGGGGGGCAAACAAGCAGTGAAATTTTAAAGAAAAGTGTGTTAGGATGTGTTTTAAGTCACTGGAAGGATATTGGAGGATCTGCCGGTGGAAGTGTGAACAGGAAAACATTGATAAAATATCGTAATCAGTGGTGGCCGCTTTATAAGCTGGAATGTGGAGAAAAGTGGCCCCTAAATGGAACTTTAAACTATAATATTTTGCTACAGTTAATGTTGTTTTTTGAGAAGCAGAACAGGAGGAAATGTTGTATACTGATGTTTCAGCATCTTGGTGGGAAAAGGTAGGGAATTAAGTTGGCCCCTGACTGAACCTTTGATGTTGGCATTAGAGAAGTACAGGCTGGAGAAAGATAAAGGAAGTGTTAAAAGGGTTGTTGAAAGTGTTAAAGGTGTTTGAAGTTGAATGAGCAGGGAAAGAGGATGTAGGAATGTTAATAGTTCTGCCTCTGCCCGAGGCAGAGATCTTAAAATCATGGGTGTTAGCCCTTTAGGGCAAAGGGACCATGATCGGTCTGAGAGAGTTGTCACAGAAACAGAAAAGAGGTACACTCTTAAAACAACCTGAGTTCATGTGCGAGCTCAGATTGCTGATGGGACCGTTCAGGGAACTGTGGACAATTGCATTCCCCTGACCGACCCCCACTAAGACCCGAATCATCCTGAAAATCATGAACGGTTAAGTAAATACTAAAACCTGGATGAATTGGGAATTGAGAATATGCTTCCAACAAGGTCTAAAAGAAAGCCCTATGGAATTTTTGGACCAACTCTGAAATGTAATGAAAATAAATAAATAAATAAATAAATAAATAAATAAATAAATCAAAACGGTTTGGACCTGGCTTTGGAGGACAAATTGACTAGCCTTTTCCTAGGGTAATCAACCCCTGATTTCAACAGGAATAACGGGGACCTGGGGAATCTACCCTAGCGGATCCTCCACTGGTTATAATGAAGCTAGGGGAGGAATGGAAGTGAAATTTCTTATTGCTATGGGGCAACGTATTCAGTTCTAAATCAAGCATTAATGCCTTCACAGAATTATTATGTTAGGGTAAAAGGTGTGTCGTGGTTTAACCCGGCCGGCAGCTAAACACCACGCAGCTGTTCGCTCCCCTTCCCCCTCCCTCTCTGGGACGGGGGAGAGAAATGGAAAGTGAAGCCCGTGAGTTGAGATAAAGACAGTTTAATACGACAAAATAGTAATAATAATAATAATAATAATAATAATAATAATAATAATACAATGATGATAATAGTACCACTACTAATAATGTGTACAAACAAGTGATGCACAATGCAATTGCTCACCACCCGCTGACCGATGCCCAGCCTAACCCCGAGCAGTCCGGCCCCCTCCCCCTGGCTAGCCACCCCTATGTATTGTTTAGCCTGACGTCAGATGCTATGGAATACCCCTTTGGCTAGTTTGGGTCACCTGTCCTGGGTCTGTCCCCTCCCAGCTCTTACTGCACCCCCAGCCTGCCTGTTGGCAGGACAGAGCAAGAAGCTGAGATGTCCTTGGCTTGGTATAAGCATTGCTCTGCAACAATTGAAACATCGGGGTGTTATCAGCACTCTTCTCATCCTAAGCCAAAACATAGCATTCTCCCAGCTACTAGGAAGAAAATTAACTCTGTTCTAACTGAAACCAGGACAAGGTGTAACCGAAAAGGCTTATTTTTGTGAACCTTTGAAGTACAAGTTAGGGAAACAATGGGGCATACACAGATTTTTATCTATGCCTAGCTCCTCATGGGCACTCTTAGGTAGAGATTTATTAGAGCAAGTAGGAGCAGAAATTGTCTTTGAAAAAGGGAAAATGGAATTAAGAACAGGAGAAGAACAACTAATAAATGTGTTAAGCTTGGCACTAATACAAACTGACCCTAAAAGTGAAATACCTTTAGAGATCACAGATCAAGTATGTCCAGGAGTTTGGGCTACCGAAGTCCCTGGAAGAGCTAAAAATGTGACCTTAATAATTATTAAATTAAAGCCAGGAGAGAAACCCGTTAAGGTTAAGTAATATCCTTTGAGGATAGAAGATAGGAAAGGAATTAAAGAGATAATTGATCAATTTTTACAGTATGGATTATTGATTGAATGCGAATCAGAATACAATGCACCCATATTGCCAATTAAAAAGGCAGATGAAAAAGCTATAGGCTAGTTCAGGATTTGAGGGCCATAAATAAAATCACTGAGGATATACATCCAGTAGTGGCAAACCCTTATACTTTGCTGACTAAATTAAAGAATAGTCAAGTCTGGTTTACCGTACTGGATTTAAAAGATGCCTTCTTCTGCCTAGGCTTAGCCACAGAAAGCCAAAACCTATTCGCCTTTGAATGGGAAAATCCCGATTCAGGCAGAAAGACGCAGCTTACGTGGACATTACTACCTCAAGGATTCAAGAATAGCCCCACTATTTTTGGAAACCAATTAGCAAGGGAACTCGAAACATGGATACCTCCGGACACTGAAGGTGCTTTGTTACAATATGTAGATGATCTCTTAATAGCTACCGAGACTAAAGGGAGTTGTATTCAATGGACTATAAGTCGTCTTAATTTTCTGGGTTTAAATGGATATCAAGTCTCTTGACAGAAAGTCCAGCTGGCTCAACAAAGTGTGACCTATCTGGGATTTGACATTTCGGAAGGACAACGAGAACTAGGAACTGAACATAAGGAAGTCATTTGCCGGACTCCAGAACCTCAAATGGTAAAGGAGCTACAAACCTTTTTAGGAATGACAGGTTGGTGTCGCCTTTGGATTTATAATTATGGACTATTGGTAAAGCCTCTATGTGAATTGATAAAGATTAACCAGTCAAAGTTAGTCTGGACTGGAGAAGCACAAAAAGTCTTTAAACAACTTAAACAAGAATTGATGATTTTGAAATATCAAGCAATATTGGTAGAACAGGACGACGTGGAAATTGTGATAATTCATATTGTGAATCTAGCCTCTTTTCTTAGTGATGCTCCGGCACAAGCTGCGATTCACGATTGTTTAGAAACTCTAGAGACTGTGTATTCCAGCCGACCAGACCTTAAGGAGGAGCCCATGGAAGATGCGGAAGAAACTTGGTTCACGGATGGGAGCAGTTTTGTTACGCAAAGACAACGTAAAGCTGGATATGCTATAACAACTACTCAGCAGGTAATCGAGTCTAAGCCTTTACCCCCTGGAACATCAGCTCAAAAGGCGGAGATAGTTGCTCTCACGAGAGCATTGGAACTGGCAGCGGGAAAAAGGGTAAATATTTGGACAGATTCTAAATATACATTCGGCGTGGTACATGCTCATGGAGCAATTTGGAAAGAACATGGATTGCTGACCGCTCAGTGAAAACACAAAGTATGCTGAAGAAATTTTAAAATTGTTAGAGGCTGTAAAACAACCAGAAAAGGTAGCTATCATGCATTGTCAGGGACACCAAAAGGGGAACAGCGATTTTGAAATTGGAAAATCGATTGGCAGAGGCTAAGCAGGCAGCTGAAATAACTGAGGTGAAGGCATTGTCTTTGATACCAGACGGTAAAATCCAACCTATATCCAAATTATACAAAAGAAGACTTAAAATTAATTGAAGATTTGAAAGGTAAAATGAAACCAGATGGATGAGTATATTTAAAAGATAACCCCATAGTAATACCCTCTAGTTTGACATGGCCCATAGTTCTTACAGAACACAATAAAACGCACTGGGGAGCTGGCACACTGCATAAGAGCCCGAGTCAGACATTAGTGGGACGATATGATAAAACAAGTAACTCAACAATGTAGCATTTGCTTACACAATAACCCCAATACCAAGGATAGAATAAAATTTGGAATAATCGGTAAAGGAAATTATTCGGGGCAACAGTGGCAAATTGATTTTTCAGAACTCCCTAGAAAAGGGGGGTATCATTATTTACTGGTTCTGACTGACACGTTTTCAGGAAGGCCTGAAGCCTTTCCCTGTCGAACAAACAAAGCAAGAGAAGTGGTTAAAGTCTTGTTAAATGAAATAATACCATGCTTTGGGATTCTAGTAGCAATGTCTTCTGATAGAGTTTCACATCTTTGTGCACAAGTGGTAGAACAGATAAGTAAGATTCTAAAGATAGATTGGCAACTGCATACTCCTTATAGACCACAGGCAAGTGGACAGGTAGAAAAAATGAACCATTTAATTAAACAATAAATAGCTAAAATTGGATAAGAAGCTAATTTGTCATGGCCTCAATCCCTCCCTTTAGCATTACTTGGAATTAGAGTTAAACCTAGAATAAAAGGAAATTTGAGTCCCTTCAAAATCTTATATGGAAGGCCATAGCAATTTCTATTTAGTGGAGAGGACCTAACGCAGTTAGGATCAGAATATTTATATGCTTATATAACTGAACTTCAGAAACAATTAAATAAAGTACATACATTTGTTTTAGGGACCAGGGCTAGAGGGTTGGATCAACCGATCCACCCCTTTAAGCTCGGGGATTATATATATATAAAGACTTTTTCAGGACAACCCGTGCAGGAAAAATGGAAGGAAAGTGGATGGGAGCATACCAAGTATTACTGACAACACACACCGCCATTAAGATTAAGAAGCAAGCAGCTTGGATCCACAATTCAAGGGTGAAGAAGGCCCCGGTGAGGATATGGACCACCACTCCAATTGGACCAACAAAATTACGGTTTTCCAGATCCTAATGATTGCAGGGGTGCGGTTCTTGGATTTGGGGTGGGCAACTTGGGATGAGAACTTACACCTGACCTTAATACAAACAATTTCTCAAGTAACTAATAAGACGAACTGTTGGGTATGCACCCATCTGCCACAGCATGGGAATAAGGGTGTATCGTTAATTGGGATTCCCTTGCCTGCAAACTTATCTTGGACTAATTTGTGGGAAAACACGTCTTGGGGTCGAAAATATTAAGCAGTTTTGGAACTAGAAGTGAGTAGCTTCATGCCGTTAGAATCCTATTATGTATGTGTACAAAGGTGTAACCCGCCTAAGGGTATAGGAAAACAGCATTGTATAAATACGGATACTACTTATGTGGGAAATCAGACATCTTGTAATTGAACAATTGATATTAGTACGACTAGCGGCTGGGCAAATTCAACCAGCTGGACGGTTCCAGAAGGAAAAGGGTGGTATTGGCTATGCAATGATACAGCCCGTAAGGTCTTGCCTGAGAATTGGAAGGGAACTTGCACTCTTGGAGCGGTAGTCCCCAATATGACAGTACATGATGTAGTGCCTCGAGGTTACTTGAGAAATCATATCCGGAGAATCAGATGAAAAATTAACAATCCATTGGTAGAGAGACACACCCCTTTTCATAGTTTTGTGCGATGGTTTATCCCATGGTTAGGAGTGAGTGAATTGGAAAAGGCAATAGTTAATATTTCTGCAATTATAGAGAAGTTAGAAAACAAAATTCTGGATGCTATAAAGGCTCAACAAGAAGAGATATCTAGTTTATCACAGGTAGTATTCCAAAATCGGATGGCCCTAGACTTGTTACTGGCCACTCAAGGGGGAGTCTGTACAGTAATAAACACAAGTTGTTGTATGTATGTAGATCAGAGTGGAAGGATCTCTACCGACCTGGAAGAAATATGGAAGCAGACCAGGATCCTACATGAGATCAGTAAAGATGATCTTTCATGGAGTTTTAGTGAACTATGGAATAAGTTAACCTCCTGGTTGCCCAATTTCCAATGGTTGAAACAAGTATTCATTGCTCTAATCGTATTAGTAGTGTTAGGAATATTTGTGTGCATGTTGTTTAGATGCCTGCTTTGTTGTGTTACTGTAAATAATGAAAGTATCTGATGCAGAAGAATTTGCATGGGAAAAGAAAAGGGGGGATTGATTAAGGAGGTATTGGGGAGGCAAGGACAATCCCCAGACAAGGACTGTATATCTCGAAACAAGACACTGGAACTCATGATAAGGAAGCGGCAGGCGGACAGAGAAACGAATGTAAGGACTATAACTCTCGAAACTGGACATTGGAATTCATTATAAAGATACAACAAACGGGAGAATTGGCAACAACCAGCTCTTGCAATTAAGAAACATGCCAATTCAGCAGATTCCTGACCAAAGGTGAAAAGTACACTGTGAGGAAGACTCGGGGTCTTCCTCCCAAAGACCCCTGCCCACGTCCCAAAGACCCCTGCCCACAATTCTTGGAAGGCTCTGCGCAGGAGCAAGGTGCCAAAAGGCTAATTAGCATGAGAAGCGAGGGAAGGCGGGGATAGGTAATGCATATGTATAGGTGCTTGTAGAATATTGATAGATTGATTGTATAAATTCAAGACTGCTTTCTGCTTTGGGTATGCACGATAGGTGGAGAGATCCCCCGTGCATCCAGCGCTGCAATAAAGAATATACCACTTAAAGGAATTTCGGCTTCGATCTTTGAATCAAGGCTAGATAGGATGGGGCTTCAGGCACCTCTTCACCTGAGGAAACACACTGCCATCAGGCACCGCTGTGCCAGACAAGCTTGTTCTGCTAGAACACCCTACTCAGATGCACTGTGGCATTCAAGTGAACTGCTTTCATGCAAATATAACGACTGATGTTACAACCCACCTTGCCTGTGGCACCTGATGAACAGAAGAGTAAGCCACCGCAGCGCTTCAAAACCATCCCTGCACGTGCCGCTCCTTGTCGCTCTCTGGCCTTATCTCATATCCTTATCCACTTCTGTGGAGAGCCTGCCACGGCACCTGCAAAGCAAGACGGACACCTTTCATAGTCACCTTGTGCTACTTGGTCGTTCTGCTCCAACCCAGCTCATGACCAGCCCCTCTTCTTACACAGCTCTTCAGAGTGCAGTTTGCTCCTTTGAGCCTGTGCGAGACACCTGTGAAAGAAAAAGAAACGCATAGGCCGATGCAGCATCCAAAGACACAGCACAACTAGGTAAGTTACTCTCATCTGCTCCCTTACCTCTGCCGCTTACCAGCCCCCGAGGCAGATGCTTCAATCTACCCTCTTCAAACAGCTACAACACCTCTAAAAGACAAAGAGGGGATGCTTAGAGGAACAGTGAGACCTACAACACAACAACTGCTACATCTGTTCCTCACTCACCTTGCCAGAGGCAGCTCTGCGTGTGACGTCCCAGGTTGTATACTGCGTTACCTAACCCTTACCGTAACCCTTACCCTAACCCTTCTCACCCTTACCATTACCCAAATCCTTACCTTTACTTTTTCCTTACCCTTACTCTTTCCTTTAACAATAACCTTACCCTTACCCTATACCTTACTCCAACCCTTCCCCTTACCTTCCCCTTCCCCTTACACTTAACCTAACCCTTACCCTTCTGCTTCCCCTAAAACATATCCTAACACTTTCCCTTACCCTTAAACTTACCCTAACCCTTTCTATTACCCTTACACTTACTCTTGCCCTAATCCTTGCTTCCACCCTTACACTTATCCTAACCCTTACCCTTACCCTTACTCAAACCCTTACTCTAACCCTTACCCTGACCCGTACCATTTCCCTTACCTTTACCCTTATTCATACCATTACCCTTACCCTTAACCTTACCCTTACCCTAACACTTACCCTAACCCTTAACCTTTCTGCTACACTTACCCTTTTCCTAAACCTAAACCTTACCCTTACCCTTACCCTTAACCTAAGCCTAAACCTCAAACCTTACCGTAAAGCTTACCCTTTCTGCTACACTTACCGTTAGCCTAAATCTAAACCTTACGTTTACCCTTAGCCTAACCCTCACCCTTACCATTACCCATACCCTTATCCTTACCCTAACCCTTACCTTTGCACTGACGGTTACCATTAACCTTACACTTACCCTAACACTTATCATGAACCTAACCCTTACCCTAAACCTTATGCCAACCCTTACATTAACCCTAACCCTTACCCTAAACCTTACACTTACTCTTAACATTAACCTTACCCTTAACCTTTAGCTAATACTTAACCTTACGTTTTTCTCACCCTAACCCTATAATTAACCATAACCATTACGCTAACACTTAACCTTACCCTTACAATAAGCCATACAACAACACTTAAATGTACACTTACGCTTACAGTTACCCTAGGAATTACTCGTTCAATGACTCCTACCCTTACCCTTACACTTACCCTTACCCTTACCCTTACCCTTCTCCATACCATTACCCTTACCCTAAACCTTACACTTACCCTTATCCTTACCCTAACCCTCACCCTTACCATTAACCATACCCTTACTCTTCTCCTTACCCTAAACCTTACCCTAACCCTTACCCTAACCCTTACATTAACCCTAACCCTTAACCTAAACCTTACACTTACTCTTAACCTTAACCTTACCCTTAAACTAATACATATCCGTACATTTCCCTCACCATAACCCTAATTTTAACAGTACCCATTACCCTAACACTTATCCTTACCTAACCCTAACCCTTACTCTAACCCTTACCCTGACCTGTACCCTTACACTTACCCTTACCCTTACACTTACCCTAACCCTTTCCCTTACCATTACCGATACCCTTACCCTTACCCTTACCCTTATCCTTACCATTACCCTTACCCTTAACCTAACCTTTATCCTAACACCCTTACCCTAATCCTACACCTTTCTGCTACACTTACCCTTAGCCTAAATCTAAACCTTACACTTACCCTTACCCTTTCCCTCACCCTTACCATTACCCATATCCTTACTCTTCCTTTTACCGTTATCATTAACCTTAACCTTACCCTATCCCTTACAATTATCCTTGTCCATACAACTTACCCTTACCCTAACACTTACCCTTAACCTAACTCTACACCTAAACCTTACCTGAAACCTTACCCTGACCCTTACATTAACCCTAACCCTTATCCTAAACCTTACTCTTAACCTTAACCTTACCCGTAACCTTAACCTAATCCTTACCCTTACGTTTCCCTCACCATAAGCCTAAAATTTACCCTAACCATTACCCTAACACCCTTACCCTAACCCTTACTCTAACCCTTACAATGACCCATACCCTTACACATACACTTACACTTACTCTTACCCTAAACCTTACCCTTACCCTAACACTTACCCTTATCGTAAACCTTACCCTTTCTGCTACACTTACCATTAGCCTAAATCTAAATCTTACACTTACCCTTACTTGAACCGAATACTTACCCTTACGTTTCCCTCACCCTAACCCTAAAATTAACCCTAACCATTATTCTAACCCTTACCCTCACCCATACCCTTACACTCACCCTTACCCTTACATTACCATAACTCTTACCCACACCATAACCCATACCCTAACACATATTTGTACCCTTAACCTTACCGTTACCCTTACCCTTACCCTTACTCTATCCGTTACCCTTACGCTTACCCTTAACATAAACATTACCATTAATCTTACCCTTACGCTAACCCTTACCCTATCCCTTACACTTTTCCTTATCCATACCCTTAACCTTACCCCAACCCTTACCCTTAAGCTGAACCTAACCCTAAACCTTACCCCAAACCTTTCCCTGAACCTTACATTAACCATAACCCTTAACCTAAACCTTACACTTACTCTTAACCTTAACCTTACCCTTAACCTTACCCTTAACCTTAAGCTAGTACTTAACCTTACATTTTTCTCACCCTAATCCTAAAATTAACCCTAACCATTACCCTAACACTTAACCGTTACACTTACCCTTATTCTATCCGTTACCCTTACGCTTTCCCTTAACATAAACCTTACCCTTGACCTTACCCTTACCATAAGCCATACAACAACACTTACATGTACACTTACGCTTACACTTACCCTAGCGATTACTCGTACAATTACCCTTACCCTTAACCTAAGCCGAAACTTTAAACCTTACAGTAAACCTTACCCTTTCTGCTACACTTACCCTTAGCCTAAATCTAAACCTTACACTTACCCTTACTGTAACCCTCACCCTTATCATTACCAATACCCTTACTCTTACCCTTACCCTAACCCTTACTCTAACCCTTACAATTACCCGTACTTTTACACATACCCTTACACTTACCCTTACTCTTAAACTTACACTAACCCTTACCCTTAACTAAATCTAACCCTTACACTAAACATCATCCTTACCCTTACCATTATCCCTTCTCTTACCCTTATCCTAAACGTTTCCCAAACCCTTACCCTTACATTAAACCTAACCCTTACCATAACTCTTAACCTTATCCTTAAACTTAACCTAATACTTACCCTTATGTTTCCCTCACCCTAAACCTAAAATTAGCCTAACCATTACCCTAACACTTACCCTTACTCTAAATCTTACCCTGAACTGTACCCTTACACTTCCACTTACCCACTTAAGTGTAAGAGTTAGGATAACGTTAACCTTAAGGGTGACCCTTTAGCTTATCCTTAATGTTTATGGTTAGGTTAAGAAAAAGAGTAATGGTTTGGTAAGGGTAAGGTTAAGGGTAATTTTACGAGTAATTGCTAGGGTAAGTGTAAGCGTAAGTGTACATGTAAGTGTTGTTGTATGGCTTATGGTAAGGGTAAGGTCAAGGGTAAGGTTTATGTTAAGGGTAAGCGTAAGGGTAAGGGATAGAGTAAGGGTAAGGGTAAGGTTAAGGGTAACGGTAAGGTTAAGGGTACAAATATGTGTTAGGGTATGGGTTATGGTATGGGTAAGAATTAGGGTAAGTGTAAGGGTAAGGGTCAGGGTAATGGTAAGAGTAAGGGTTAGGGTTAGGGTAAGGTTAAGTGTTAGGGTAATGGTTAGGGTTAGTTTTAGGGTTAAAGTCAGGAAAATGTATGCGTAAGTATTAGGTGAATGTTAAGGGTAAGGTTAAGGTTAAGAGTAAGGGTAAGGTTTAGGGTAAGGGTTAGGGTTAATGTAAGGGTCAGGGTAAGGGTTGGGGTAAGGTTTAGGGTAAGGGTTAGGGTTAATGTAAGGGTAAGGGTAAGGGTAAGGTAAATGGTAACCGTAAGTGTAAGGGTAAGGGTTAGGGTAAGGGGAAGAGTAAGGGGAAGGGGAAGTCTAAGGGTCCGGGTCAGGGTAAAAGTTAGAGTAAGGGTTAGGGTTAGGGTTCGGTAAGGATAAGTGTTAGGGTAATGGTTACGGTTAATTTTAGGGTTATGGTGAGGGAAACGTAAGGGTATGTATTAGTTTAAGGGTAAGGTTAAAGTTAAGATTAAGTGTAAGGGTTAGGGTAAGGGTTAGGGTTAGAGTAAGGGTTAGGGTTAGGGTTAGGGTAAGGGTTAGGGATAATGTAAGGGTCAGGGTAAGGGTTGGGGTAAGGTTTAGTTTAAGGGTAAAAGTAAGTATAATGGTAAGGGTAAGAGTGAAGGTTAGGGTAATGGTTAGATTTAGGTAAGGGTGAGGGTTCGGGTAAGGTTTAGAATTAGGCAAACGGTAAGTGCAGCAGAAAGGGTAAGGTTTAGGATAAGGGTAAGTGTTAGGATAAGGGTAAGGTTTAGGGTTAGCTTAATAGTAAGGTTAAGGGTAATTGTACGAGTAATTGCTAGGGTAAGTGCAAGCGTAAGTGTACATGTAAGTGTTGTTGTATGGCTTATGGTAAGGGTAAGGTCAAGGGTAAGGTTTATGTTAAGGGTAAGCGTAAGGGTAAGGGATAGAGTAAGGGTAAGGGTAAGGTTAAGGGTAACGGTAAGGTTAAGGGTACAAATATGTGTTAGGTTATGGGTTATGGTATGGGTAAGAATTAGGGTAAGTATAAGGGTAAGGGTAAGTGTAAGGGTACAGGTCAGGGTAAGGGTTAGAGTAAGGGTTAGGGTTAGGGTTAGGGTAAGGTTAAGTGTTAGGGTAATGGTTAGGGTTAGTTTTAGGGTTAAAGTCAGGAAAACGTATGCGTAAATATTAGGTTAATGTTAAGGGTAAGGTTAAGGTTAAGAGTAAGTGTAAGGTTTAGGCTAAGGGTTAGGGTTAATGTAAGGGTCAGGGTAAGGGTTGGGGTAAGGTTTAGGGTAAGGGTTAGGTTCAGGATAAGTGTTAGGGTAAGGGTAAGGTTAATGGTAACCGTAAGTGTAAAGGTAAGGGTATGGGTAAGGGTAAGAATAAGGGTATGGGTAATGGTAAGGGTGAGGGTTGGCTAAGGGTAAGTGTAAGGTTTAGATTTAGGCTAAGGGTAAGTGTAGCAGAAAGGGTAAGGCTTACGGTAAGGGTAAGTGTTAGGATAAGGGTAAGGTTTAGGGTTAGGTTAAGGGTATGGGATCGGGTAAGGGTAAGGGTAAGGGTAAGGGTAAGGGTAAGGGTAAGGGTAAGGGTTATGGTAAGGGTACGGGTACGGGTAGAAGTATGTGTTAGAGTATGGGTTATGGTAAAGGTAAGGGTTAGGGTAAGGGTAAGTGTTGGGGTAATGGTTAGGGTTAATTTTAGGGTTAGGGTGAGGGAAAAGTAAGGGTAAGTATTAGGTTAAGGTTAAGGGTAAGGTTAAGGTTAAGTGTAAGTTTTAGGGTTAGGGTTAATGTAAGGGTCAGGGTAAGGGTTCAGGTAAGGTTTAGGGTTAGGGTTAGGTTAAGGTTAAGTGTTAGGGTAAGCGGAAGTTGTATGGATAAGGATTAGTGTAAGGGATAGGGTAAGGGTAAGTGTTCGGGTAAGGGTAAGGTTAATGGTAACCGTAAGTGTAAGGGTAAGGGTTAGGGTAAGGGGAAGAGTAAGGGTAAGGGTAGGGGAAGTCTAAGGTTATGGGTCAGGGTTAAAAGTTAGAGTAAGGGTTAGGGTTAGGGTTAGGTAAGGATAAGTGTTAGGGTAATGGTTACGGTTAATTTTAGGGTTATGTTGAGGGAACATAGCAACAGTGCGCGCAGTCGCAGAATATACCAGGATGTGCTGAGTAATCCCAGAATTAGCAAGGTATAAAAAGGGACCCTGGCAGGGGTGAGGTGCTTGCCGTTGGCGGAGCTGAGACTCCCCGGCTGCCCAGTGCTGTTTTGCTTGATGTTTGCTTACTCAATAAATTCCTTTCTATGATTAATACAATGCTCTCTGAAAATTAATTAAGGGGGCAACTTATAACACTTTGGACGCTCAAAACCCAAACCCAAAAACTTTGGACGCTCAAAACCCTATCCCGAAAACAGGACGCTCAAAGCCCTAACCCAAAAACATTAGGATGCTCCAAGCCCTAACCCAAAAACATTCGGACGCTCAAAACCCAAACCCAAAACATTAAGATGCTCCAAACCCTATCCGGAAAACATTAGGAAGCTCAAAGACCTATCCCAAATACTTAGGACGCTCAAAACCCTATCCTGGAAACACTGAGATGCTCAGAACCCTATCCTCAAAATTTAGGACGCTCCAAACCCTAACCCAAAAACATTAGGACGCTCAAAGCCCCAACCCAAAACATTAGGACGCTCCAAACCCTATCCTGGAAACATTAAGATGCTCAAAACCCTATCCTGAAAACTGAGGATGCTCATTACCCAGACCCAAAATATTAAGATGCTCAAAACCCTAACCCAACTACTTAGGATGCTTGAAAGCCTATCCCAAAAAATTAGGGCACACAAAAGCCTAACCCCAAAAATTAAGATGCTCAAAATCCAAACCCCCAAAATTAGGATACTCAAAACCCTGGACCTGGAGAAACTAACCTGAAAAAACAAAACAAAACAAAACAAAAAAAAGATCTTAAAACCCTAACCGTAAATAACTGACCAAAAATAAAACCTTAAGACTCTAACCCTAAAAAACATATCAACACTACAACCCAAAAAACTCTAATACCCTAACACGCTAACCCTGAAACCCTTAAAACCCTAACCCCCAAATCCTTAAAACCCTAACTGTTAAAACTCCAACCCTAAAAACCTTAAAATCCTAAACATAAACCCTGAAACCCCTTACCCTGAAACCCAACCCTAGTGCCCAATCCCTGAAACCTTAAAACCCTGAATCAATCTGTAGCAAATAGCATAGGCTGAGTCGAGGATCTCAGTACAGTAGCATTATTATTCGAGATTACAATGGCGGGTGTCCCACAAGCAGGAGGGTGCCTACTAATTCCATACACAGTTTATACACTTTTTTTTTCTGCCGAGGACCGGGACCCTCCCCTGTTTCCCCTTTAACTGTGCTATTCAAGGTTCATAATCTAGCTGGTGCTTCACAGAAAATACACAGCTGCTGGCCTGTTACAAGTCACATTTCTTTTGAGGTTTTTACTCTTTGAGGTGGTAATGTTTCTTACGCCGTGATTTCCACCTAATTGCTGTAAGGATTCTGGTTGTCTGCGTTTTACAAGGTTGTCTGTTATAATAAATAAAAGTCCCAAATAGGATTACAATCAAAGTTTACAATTCACTGAATGAATAGAGGTAAGCAAACAGTGCTGGGTACGCCGGGAGTCTCTGCTCCACCAAGACGCGCACCAGTTATACACCAGTTACCTCCCTTAAGGGATATAGAGAAGCCCTCTCAGATACATCCGTCCTACTTCTCCTGCATGCGGCCGGAGGTCGGTCTAATTCTGGTGCTGTTGGTGGTGGAAGCTGGGGCAACGGTGGTACTGGTGGCGATACCACAGCCACCGGAGGGGGAGCCGCCGGGAGTGGATTGTTAGGATATGGAGGTGGTAGCTTATCCAACGGCTCACGTTTATCTTCTTTTTCTTTTTCATGTTCTTCTTGTTCTTCAAATTTCTTACCTGCTTTTAGTGTAAATATTGAGGCTGGAAAAGGACCTGAAGTCCTCCTGATCCATAATCCTGCATAATCACTTTCTTCCTGGCTAAAAGCTTCCTTTGAATTAACATGGATATTTAAGGCCTGGCAAATCCAGTCTTTGAAGGATCCAAAAACAGGCCAAAAGACATGTAGTCTTAAAGGCTCCTTTGGCCATTCTGTCACATAATACTGGACCATTTTTAATTTACTTTTTCCTTTTCTGGGGTCCCTATCATTCCAATTTCTAATCGTTATTCCTAATGGACTTTCTGGTGGTATGACTGGTAATTTGCTCCCTTTCTTCCGGTCTCTGGTCTTCGATTTTGTCTGACCCATCTAGGAATTTTACTCTGGCAATTCCCATAGCCCTTGGTTACCTTAGTAAGAGTGTCTTGCAGGGGGTCGAGGACCTATCACACACCCACAAATCCTATAGGAATCCCTTCGGTCCTTCACCGGCCAAGTCCCTCACGGGAGATTGGAACCGCGGTTAGAAGACCTCCACAATCGCTTCGGAACTAAGTTCCATCTCAGTCACACTCTTACACACACAGGCAACCGAACCCCACCCAACCGAACGGTATACGCTTTAAATGCTTACGACTCCGTCATCTTCGTTCGGATCTTCACACACACAATTATGGGCAAAATATAGTGCTGCAGCTGGCAAGGGAGCTGAAAAAAAGAATCAGAAACTTTGCTTACCTTTATTCAGGTTTAAGATGCCATTAGTTCCGACCTGACTCAAACAGCAGCCACCAAATGGTGGGGGTGCCTCTCCTAGATCAAACCAGAAATCAGGAACCAAAGCCCTCCCGGACGAGCGCCCGCTTGTAATAAATGACTGGGTCCCAAATAGGATTGCAATTGAAATTTACAATTTATTAATTGAATAGAGGTAAGCAAGCAGCGCTGGGTGCGCCAGGAGTCTCTGCTCCACCAAGACGCACACAAGTTACATCAGGCGGCTGGTTTTTATGCTGCTAGGCTAATACATATTCATTACTACTTCTACAAAACGCAGGGTTATTCTAATTAGTTCCCAGAATCCAAACCCTCCCACTGGTGCAGGCGTTATCAGTCTCCGGTGGTCCCTCTGGGGGCCGCTCGTACTGAAGGCTCGTAGTCTTCCTCCCAGGCTTTTCTCTTGTCCATCTCCTTTGTCCATCTTGGCTGGATGGCAGACACTTGCATAGTGTCCCATGCAACAGTTGTAATAGTTAGCAGTTATTCTGAAACCCCTTTGTTCTCTTATCCCCTATTGACCCGAATTGCTGGACCATTCCTTTGCAAGATTCAAGAACTATATATATTAACCACTCTGGTTTTCTCAGACTTTTCATCATATCATGCGGCCCTAGCATTGTTCCATATTGACACGAATCAGATGAACTCATTTCACACTGTTAAGCTGTCTTATCACTGCAAGCATATCTCAATACCACCTTCCTTCCCTCTACAGGATGTAACTGCGCAAAAACAACATTTTTATTCCCACAACCTTGATCCCCTTACCCTGAAATCCTTATTCCCCTTAAACCTAACAACTCTAACCACAACCCTAACCCTTATTATCAACCCCCTAACGCTAATGACACTGACCTTAATCCAAACCCCAAACTGCCCCTAACCCCAGACAACCAACAACGAAACACACACACACAAAGATGGAAACTACAAAAAAGGCAAAACCCACGATACAGGCCCCAAATCACAAATACACAACCAAAATGCTACAGAAAAGCCCCAGATGCAGGCCCCAAATGCTACTGCTAGGCCTCAAAAGCTCAAGATGCATCCCAAAGCAAAAATGCAGGCCCCAAACGTTACAGAAAAGCCCCCAAACCCAGGCTGCACAAGTCTACAAGCAGGCCCCAAACTGCCAACAGAAGCAGGCACCAACCACACCCAGATGCAGACCCCAACTGCCCACAAGCAGCTCCTACCCCACCACCCCCTCCCAAGAACTGGACTCCACCCAGACACTGGCCCAAGACCCGGACCCGACCCCCGCCAACCCCCCTACCCTCCCCCCGACACAGGTGTACAAGCAGCTCACAACCCGCCCCTTCAGAGACCGGTCCCACTCCCCCCACCCCCCCCAAGACACGGGATGCGGAGGTGTACAACCAACTCCCAACTCCCTCCCCCTCAAAGGGAGGCCCCAAAGACCCCCAAATGGAGGCTCCTAGAGTGAACAAACAGCTCCCAACTTCCCCAGGCACAGGCCCCCCCCCCCCCCCCCAAACACAGGCCACAAAGGTGTATAAACAGCCCAGACCCCCCTCCAAGACCATGGCCCCTATAGTGTACAAGCAGCTCCCAAACACCCACAGATGCAGGCCCCAACCCTTCTCAAAAGGGAGGCACCTAGAATGCATGAGCAACTCCCAACCAGCCTAAACATAGGTCCAAAAGTGCACAAGCAGCTCCCAACCCCCCTCAAATACAGACCCCAAAAGTGTACAAGTAGCTCCCCCCCTGAGACAGGACCCAAAGGTGTACAACCAGTTCCCAACACCCCTGAGACACAGGCCCCAACCGCCCCCCCAGACACAGCGACCCAAATTCTACAAGCAGCTCCCAACCCCTGCCAGGCAGGCCCCCTACCCTATACAAGCAGCTCCCAACCCTCCCCCCCCCCCCCGAGGGAGGCCCCCAAGGCCCCCACAAACACAGGCCCCTACAGTGTACAGGCAGCTCCCAGCCACCCCCAGATGCTGGCCCCAAAGTTGTACAAACAGCTCCCAGCCACCCTGCAGAAACAGATTCCTACATTGTACAAGCAGTTCCCAGCCCGCTAGACACAGGCCCTGACCCCCCACACATGCAGGCCCCAAAGGTGTACAAGCAGCTCCCACCCCTCCCCCAGACGCAGGTCCCAAGCCCCCCCCCCAAACACAGGCCCCTGCAACCAGCACCCAACCCCCTACCCCCGATGCCAGGCCCAAAGGTGTAGAAGCAGCTCCAAACCTCCTCCCTCAACCCAGGCTCCAACAGTGTACAAGCACCTCCCAACCAACCCTCCCCTTCCCCCCCCCCCCCCCCCCGCCCCCCGACACAGGCTCCAAAGGAATACAAAGAGCTCCCACCCCTCCCCCAGATGCTGGTCTCAACCCCACCCCGCCCCCAGAAGCAGGCCCCAAAGGTGTAGAGTCAGCTCCCAACCCCCTCAATGCCGGCCCCAAGGGTCTACAAGCAGCTCCCCCCTTGCCCCCAGATACCGGCCCCCAGACACAGACCCCAAAAGCCTAATCACAGGCCCTGAACTCTAGAGGCAGGCTCCAAAACCCAGGACAAAGCCCCAGTGGTTCGAGACAGGGCCCAAATCCCAGACACAGGCCCCAAACGCTAAACATATGCCAAAAAAAGTATTAGTGCTGGTGCCAAATGTTACAGACAGGCCCAAAAGCCCGAGATGCTCAAGGCTGAGACGTAACTTGGCTTTCTGAATTACTGGAAAGCAGCTTTCATTCTCAGATAATTGTGTGCAGGCTAGATAGGATGGGGCTTCAGGCACCTCTTCACCTGAGGAAACACACTGCCATCAGGCACCGCTGTGCCAGACAAGCTTGTTCTGCTAGAACACCCTACTCAGATGCACTGTGGCATTCAAGTGAACTGCTTTCATGCAAATATAACGACTGATGTTACAACCCACCTTGCCTGTGGCACCTGATGAACAGAAGAGTAAGCCACCGCAGCGCTTCAAAACCATCCCTGCACGTGCCGCTCCTTGTCGCTCTCTGGCCTTATCTCATATCCTTATCCACTTCTGTGGAGAGCCTGCCACGGCACCTGCAAAGCAAGACGGACACCTTTCATAGTCACCTTGTGCTACTTGGTCGTTCTGCTCCAACCCAGCTCATGACCAGCCCCTCTTCTTACACAGCTCTTCAGAGTGCAGTTTGCTCCTTTGAGCCTGTGCGAGACACCTGTGAAAGAAAAAGAAACGCATAGGCCGATGCAGCATCCAAAGACACAGCACAACTAGGTGAGTTACTCTCATCTGCTCCCTTACCTCTGCCGCTTACCAGCCCCCGAGGCAGATGCTTCAATCTACCCTCTTCAAACAGCTACAACACCTCTAAAAGACAAAGAGGGGATGCCTAGAGGAACAGTGAGACCTACAACACAACAACTGCTACATCTGTTCCTCACTCACCTTGCCAGAGGCAGCTCTGCGTGTGACATCCCAGGTTGTACACTGCGTTACCTAACCCTTACCGTAACCCTTACCCTAAACCTTCTCACCCTTACCATTACCCAAATCCTTACCTTTACTTTTTCCTTACCCTTACTCTTTCCTTTAACCATAACCTTACCCTTACCCTATACCTTACTCCAACCCTTCCCCTTACCTTCCCCTTCCCCTTACACTTAACCTAACCCTTACCCTTCTGCTTCCCCTAAAACATATCCTAACACATTCCCTTACCCTTAAACTTACCCTAACCCTTTCTATTACCCTTACACTTACTCTTGCCCTAATCCTTGCTTGCACCCTTACACTTATCCTAACCCTTACCCTTACCCATACTCAAACCCTTACTCTAACCCTTACCCTGACCCGTACCCTTACCCTTACCCTTAACCTAAGCCTAAACCTTAAACCTTACTTTAAAGCTTACCCTTTCTGCTACACTTACCCTTAGCCGAAATCTAAACCTTACACTTACCCTTAGCCTAACCCTCACCCTTACCATTACCCATACCCTTATTCTTACCCTTACCGTAACCCTTACCTTTACACTTACGGTTACCATTAACCTTACCCTTACCCTAACATTTATCCTTAACCTAACCCTTACCCTAAACCTTACCCCAACCCTTACCCTGACCCTTACATTAACCCTAACCCTTACCCTAAACCTTACCCTTACTCTTAACCTTAACCTTACCCTTAACATTCACCTAATACTTACGCATACGTTTTCCTGACTTTAACCCTAAAACTAACCCTAACCATTACCCTAACATTTAACCTTACCCTAACCCTAACCCTTACTCTAAACCTTACCCTGACCTGTACCCTTACACTTACCCTTACCCTTATACTTACCCTAATTCTTACCCATACCATAACCCATAACCTAACACATATTTGTACCCTTAACCTTACCGTTACCCTTAACCTTACCCTTACCCTTACTCTATCCCTTACCCTTACGCTTACCCTTAACATAAACCTTACCCTTGACCTTACCCTTACCATAAGCCATACAACAACACTTACATGTACACTTACGCTTGCACTTACCCTAGCAATTACTCGTACAATTACCCTTAACCTTACTATTAAGCTAACCCTAAACCTTACCCTTATCCTAACACTTACCCTTATCCTAAACCTTACCCTTTCTGCTGCACTTACCGTCTGCCTAATTCTAAACCTTACCCGAACCCTCACCCTTACCTAAATCTAACTAAAATCTAACCATTACCCTAACCCCTCACCCTTACAATATACATATTTTTACCCTTTACCTAAACCTTTACCCCAACCCTTACCTTGACCCTTACATTAACCCTAATCCTTACACTAAACCTTACACTTACTCTTAACCTTAACCTTAGCTGTAACCTAATACTTACTCTTACGTTTCCCTCACCCTAACCCTAAAATTAACCCTAACCATTACCCTAACACTTACCCTTACCCTAACCCTTACTCTAACCCTTACAATGACCCGTACTTTTACACATACCCTTACACTTACCCTTACTCTTAAACTTACACTAACCCTTACCCTTAACTAAATCTAACCCTTACACTAAACATCATCCTTACCCTTACCATTATCCCTTCTCTTACCCTTATCCTAAACATTTCCCAAACCCTTACCCTTACATTAAACCTAACCCTTACCATAACTCTTAACCTTATCCTTAAACTTAACCTAATACTTACCCTTCCGTTTCCCTCACCCTAAACCTAAAATTAGCCTAACCATTACCCTAACACTTACCCTTACTCTAACCCTTACCATGAACTTAAGTGTAAGTGTTAGGATAACGTTAACCTTAAGGGTGACCCTTAAGCTGATCCTTAATGTTTATGGTTAGGTTAAGGGTAATTGTACGAGTAATTACTAGGATAAGTGTAAGCGTAAGTGTACATGTAAGTGTTGATGTATGGCTTATGGTAAGGGTAAGGTAAAGGGTAAGGTTTATGTTAAGGGAAAGTGTAAGAGTAACGGATAGAATAAGGGTAAGTGTAACGGTTAAGTGTTAGGGTAATGGTTAGGGTTAATTTTAGGATTAGGGTGAGAAGAATGTAAGGTTAAGTACTAGCTTAAGGTTAAGGGTAAGGTTAAGGTTAAGAGTAAGTGTAAGGTTTAGGTTAAGGGTTATGGTTAATGTAAGGTTCAGGGAAAGGTTTGGGGTAAGGTTTAGGGTTAGGTTCAGCTTAAGGGTAAGGGTTGGGGTAAGGTTAAGGGTATGGATAAGGATAAGTGTAAGGGATAGGGTAAGGGTAAGGGTTAGCGTAAGGGTAAGATTAATGGTAAGGTTTATGTTAAGGGTAAGCGTAAGGGTAACGGATAGAGTAAGGGTAAGGGTAACGGTAAGGTTAAGGGTAAAAATATGTGTTAGGGTATGGGTTATGGTATGGGTAAGAGTTAGGGTAATGTAAGGGTAAGGGTGAGTGTAAGGGTATGGGTCAGGGTAAGGGTTAGAGTAAGGGTTAGGGTTAGGGTAAGGGTAAGTGTTAGAATAATCGTTAGGGTTAATTTTAGGGTTAGGGTGAGGGAAACGTAAGGGTAAGTATTGGGTTAAGGTAAGGGTAAGTGTAAGGTTTAGATTTAGGCTAATGGTAAATGTAGCAGAAAGGGTAAGGTTTACGATAAGGGTAAGTGTTAGGGTAAGGGTAAGGTTTAGGGTAACATAAAGGGTAAGGATTACGGTAAGGGTAAGGGTACGGGTAGAATTTGTTAGAATATGGCTTATGGTAAGGGTAAGGTTTAGGGTAAGAGTAAGGGTAAGTGTATGTGTAAGGGTACGGGTCATTGTAAGGGTTAGAGTAAGGGTTAGGGTAAGGGTAGGTGTTAGGGTAATAGTTAGGGTTAATTTTAGGGTTAGGTTGAGGGAAACAGAAGGGTAAGTATTAGGTTAAGGTTAAGGGTAAGGTTAAGGTTAAGAGTAAGTGTAAGTTTTAGGGTAAGGGTAAGGGTTAATGTAAGGGTCAGGGTAAGGGTTAAGGTAAGGTTTAGGGTTAGAGTTAGGTTAAGGTTAAGTTTTAGGGTAAGGGTAAGTTATATGTCTAAGGATAAGTGTAAGGGTAAGTGTTAGGGTAAGTGTAAGGATAAGGATAAGTGTACAAGTCAGGGTAAGGTTTAGAGTTAGGATTAGGGTTTGGGTTAGGGTAAGGGTAAGTGTTAGGGTAATGGTTAGGGTTAATTTTAGGTGTATGGTGACGGATAAGAAAGGGTAAGTAGTAGGTTAAGGTTAAGCGTAAGGTTAAGGTTAAGAGTAAGTGTAAGTTTTAGGGTACGGTTTAGGGTTAATGTAAGGGTCAGGGTAAGTGTTTGAGTAAGATTTAGGGTTAGGGTAAGAGTAAGTATATGGGTAATGGTAAGGGTAAGTGTTAGGGTTAGGGTAAGTGTAAGGTTTAGATTTAGGCTAAGGGTAAGTGTAGCAGAAAGGGTAAGGGTTACGGTAAGTGTAAGTGTAAGGATAAGGTTAAGGTTTAGGCTTACGTTAAGGGTAAGGGTAATGCTTTGGTAAGGGTAAGAGTAAGGGTAAAGGTAAGGGTTACGGTAAGGGTAAGGGTACTGGTAGAAGTATGTGTTAGAGTACGGCTTATGGTAAGGGTACAAGAAGCTCCCCCCCCAGAGACAGGACCCAAAGGTGTACAACCAGTTCCCAACACCCCTGAGACACAGGCCCCAACCGCCCCCCCAGACACAGCGACCCAAATTCTACAAGCAGCTCCCAACCCCTGCCAGGCAGGCCCCCTACCCTATACAAGCAGCTCCCAACCCTCCCCCCCCCCCCCCGAGGGAGGCCCCCAAGGCCCCCACAAACACAGGCCCCTACAGTGTACAGGCAGCTCCCAGCCACCCCCAGATGCTGGCCCCAAAGTTGTACAAACAGCTCCCAGCCACCCTGCAGAAACAGATTCCTACATTGTACAAGCAGTTCCCAGCCCGCTAGACACAGGCCCTGACCCCCCACACATGCAGGCCCCAAAGGTGTACAAGCAGCTCCCACCCCTCCCCCAGACGCAGGTCGCAAGCCCCCCCCCCAAACACAGGCCCCTGCAACCAGCACCCAACCCCCTACCCCCGATGCCAGGCCCAAAGGTGTAGAAGCAGCTCCAAACCTCCTCCCTCAACCCAGGCTCCAACAGTGTACAAGCACCTCCCAACCAACCCTCCCCTTCCTCCCCCCCCCCCCCCCCCCGCCCCCCGACACAGGCTCCAAAGGAATACAAAGAGCTCCCACCCCTCCCCCAGATGCTGGTCTCAACCCCCCCCCCCGCCCCCAGAAGCAGGCCCCAAAGGTGTAGAGTCAGCTCCCAACCCCCTCAATGCCGGCCCCAAGGGTCTACAAGCAGCTCCCCCCTTGCCCCCAGATACCGGCCCCCAGACACAGACCCCAAAAGCCTAATCACAGGCCCTGAACTCTAGAAACAGGCTCCAAAACCCAGGACAAAGCCCCAGTGGTTCGAGACAGGGCCCAAATCCCAGACACAGGCCCCAAACGCTAAACATATGCCAAAAAAAGTATTAGTGCTGGTGCCAAATGTTACAGACAGGCCCAAAAGCCCGAGATGCTAAAGGCTGAGACGTAACTTGACTTTCTGAATTACTGGAAAGCAGCTTTCATTCTCAGATAATTGTGTGCAGGCTGATTAAGGAGGTATTGGGGAGGCAAGGACAATCCCCAGACAAGGACTGTGTATCTCGAAACAAGACACTGGAACTCATGATAAGGAAGCGGCAGGCGGACAGAGAAACGAATGTAAGGACTATAACTCTCGAAACTGGACATTGGAATTCATTATAAAGATACAACAAACGGGAGAATTAGCAACAACCAGCTCTTGCAATTAAGAAACATGCCAATTCAGCAGATTCCTGACCAAAGGTGAAAAGTACACTGTGAGGAAGACTCGGGGTCTTCCTCCCAAAGACCCCTGCCCACGTCCCAAAGACCCCTGCCCACAATTCTTGGAAGGCTCTGCGCAGGAGCAAGGTGCCAAAAGGCTAATTAGCATGAGAAGCGAGGGAAGGCGGGGATAGGTAATGCATATGTATAGGTGCTTGTAGAATATTGATAGATTGATTGTATAAATTCAAGACTGCTTTCTGCTTTGGGTATGCACGATAGGTGGAGAGATCCCCCGTGCATCCAGCGCTGCAATAAAGAATATACCACTTAAAGGAATTTCGGCTTCGATCTTTGAATGAATTTGGCGACCCAGATGGGACAACCTCTCTGCCGGACCGCAGGACCCGCTGGGAACAGGACTCCCTAGGGTACCCCCGGGATTTCCCAGAGGGACTCCTCGACTCACCGGATCACTGCGGAGGCAGACAAGGACCCCATCATTGTAAGTGAGTATATTCTCTATTCTGGTTTGGTTTTCTGGTAGACCGGTCATCTGGAACTGTCTGTAAGTCAGAAGGTGATCTTCTGCGAGGCAGTGTTTGGTATATACTTTGTGGTTAGCACCATAAGTACATGTTTGGGGACCTTAAGGAAGGAGCTCGCTTTAAGGTCCGTCTGGAATTGTGCTGTCTATTTCGGTTTTCTGACTCATGGAGTATGGTATTTAACTCTGGTTATTGTTACTGCGATTTTGGCTATTTTCCTGGTGGTAATAGTAGGTTCGTGGCATTGTTATAAGAAAGATATCGTTACGGTGTTACACAGTTCGGTTTTCTGACTTATCGCATGTGGAATTTGACTCTGACTATTGTTACTGTGATTTTGGCAATATTGCTGGTAATAGTAGTTTTGTGGCATCGCTACTGAAAGATATTGCGTGCCCGTATTTTTGTGAGTGATACGTTTTGTGATACGCTTTTGTAAGTAACATGTGTATTCTGAAAGTGTAAACTGGAAACTGGGGGGGCAAACAAGCAGTGAAATTTTAAAGAAAAGTGTGTTAGGATGTGTTTTAAGTCACTGGAAGGATATTGGAGGATCTGCCGGTGGAAGTGTGAACAGGAAAACATTGATAAAATATCGTAATCAGTGGTGGCCGCTTTATAAGCTGGAATGTGGAGAAAAGTGGCCCCTAAATGGAACTTTAAACTATAATATTTTGCTACAGTTAATGTTGTTTTTTGAGAAGCAGAACAGGAGGAAATGTTGTATACTGATGTTTCAGCATCTTGGTGGGAAAAGGTAGGGAATTAAGTTGGCCCCTGACTGAACCTTTGATGTTGGCATTAGAGAAGTACAGGCTGGAGAAAGATAAAGGAAGTGTTAAAAGGGTTGTTGAAAGTGTTAAAGGTGTTTGAAGTTGAATGAGCAGGGAAAGAGGATGTAGGAATGTTAATAGTTCTGCCTCTGCCCGAGGCAGAGATCTTAAAATCATGGGTGTTAGCCCTTTAGGGCAAAGGGACCATGATCGGTCTGAGAGAGTTGTCACAGAAACAGAAAAGAGGTACACTCTTAAAACAACCTGAGTTCATGTGCGAGCTCAGATTGCTGATGGGACCGTTCAGGGAACTGTGGACAATTGCATTCCCCTGACCGACCCCCACTAAGACCCGAATCATCCTGAAAATCATGAACGGTTAAGTAAATACTAAAACCTGGATGAATTGGGAATTGAGAATATGCTTCCAACAAGGTCTAAAAGAAAGCCCTATGGAATTTTTGGACCAACTCTGAAATGTAATGAAAATAAATAAATAAATAAATAAATAAATAAATAAATAAAACAAAACGGTTTGGACCTGGCTTTGGAGGACAAATTGACTAGCCTTTTCCTAGGGTAATCAACCCCTGATTTCAACAGGAATAACGGGGACCTGGGGAATCTACCCTAGCGGATCCTCCACTGGTTATAATGAAGCTAGGGGAGGAATGGAAGTGAAATTTCTTATTGCTATGGGGCAACGTATTCAGTTCTAAATCAAGCATTAATGCCTTCACAGAATTATTATGTTAGGGTAAAAGGTGTGTCGTGGTTTAACCCGGCCGGCAGCTAAACACCACGCAGCTGTTCGCTCCCCCTCCCCCTCCCTCTCTGGGACGGGGGAGAGAAATGGAAAGTGAAGCCCGTGAGTTGAGATAAAGACAGTTTAATACGACAAAATAGTAATAATAATAATAATAATAATAATAATAATAATAATAATACAATGATGATAATAGTACCACTACTAATAATGTGTACAAACAAGTGATGCACAATGCAATTGCTCACCACCCGCTGACCGATGCCCAGCCTAACCCCGAGCAGTCCGGCCCCCTCCCCCTGGCTAGCCACCCCTATGTATTGTTTAGCCTGACGTCAGATGCTATGGAATACCCCTTTGGCTAGTTTGGGTCACCTGTCCTGGGTCTGTCCCCTCCCAGCTCTTACTGCACCCCCAGCCTGCCTGTTGGCAGGACAGAGCAAGAAGCTGAGATGTCCTTGGCTTGGTATAAGCATTGCTCTGCAACAATTGAAACATCGGGGTGTTATCAGCACTCTTCTCATCCTAAGCCAAAACATAGCATTCTCCCAGCTACTAGGAAGAAAATTAACTCTGTTCTAACTGAAACCAGGACAAGGTGTAACCGAAAAGGCTTATTTTTGTGAACCTTTGAAGTACAAGTTAGGGAAACAATGGGGCATACACAGATTTTTATCTATGCCTAGCTCCTCATGGGCACTCTTAGGTAGAGATTTATTAGAGCAAGTAGGAGCAGAAATTGTCTTTGAAAAAGGGAAAATGGAATTAAGAACAGGAGAAGAACAACTAATAAATGTGTTAAGCTTGGCACTAATACAAACTGACCCTAAAAGTGAAATACCTTTAGAGATCACAGATCAAGTATGTCCAGGAGTTTGGGCTACCGAAGTCCCTGGAAGAGCTAAAAATGTGACCTTAATAATTATTAAATTAAAGCCAGGAGAGAAACCCGTTAAGGTTAAGTAATATCCTTTGAGGATAGAAGATAGGAAAGGAATTAAAGAGATAATTGATCAATTTTTACAGTATGGATTATTGATTGAATGCGAATCAGAATACAATGCACCCATATTGCCAATTAAAAAGGCAGATGAAAAAGCTATAGGCTAGTTCAGGATTTGAGGGCCATAAATAAAATCACTGAGGATATACATCCAGTAGTGGCAAACCCTTATACTTTGCTGACTAAATTAAAGAATAGTCAAGTCTGGTTTACCGTACTGGATTTAAAAGATGCCTTCTTCTGCCTAGGCTTAGCCACAGAAAGCCAAAACCTATTCGCCTTTGAATGGGAAAATCCCGA
Organism: Aythya ferina; assembly: GCF_964211825.1. Lineage (NCBI taxonomy): Eukaryota > Metazoa > Chordata > Aves > Anseriformes > Anatidae > Aythya > Aythya ferina. The sequence continues at coordinate 315,673 of NW_028181412.1, read as the reverse complement.
TTCAGGCAGAAAGACGCAGCTTACGTGGACATTACTACCTCAAGGATTCAAGAATAGCCCCACTATTTTTGGAAACCAATTAGCAAGGGAACTCGAAACATGGATACCTCCGGACACTGAAGGTGCTTTGTTACAATATGTAGATGATCTCTTAATAGCTACCGAGACTAAAGGGAGTTGTATTCAATGGACTATAAGTCGTCTTAATTTTCTGGGTTTAAATGGATATCAAGTCTCTTGACAGAAAGTCCAGCTGGCTCAACAAAGTGTGACCTATCTGGGATTTGACATTTCGGAAGGACAACGAGAACTAGGAACTGAACATAAGGAAGTCATTTGCCGGACTCCAGAACCTCAAATGGTAAAGGAGCTACAAACCTTTTTAGGAATGACAGGTTGGTGTCGCCTTTGGATTTATAATTATGGACTATTGGTAAAGCCTCTATGTGAATTGATAAAGATTAACCAGTCAAAGTTAGTCTGGACTGGAGAAGCACAAAAAGTCTTTAAACAACTTAAACAAGAATTGATGATTTTGAAATATCAAGCAATATTGGTAGAACAGGACGACGTGGAAATTGTGATAATTCATATTGTGAATCTAGCCTCTTTTCTTAGTGATGCTCCGGCACAAGCTGCGATTCACGATTGTTTAGAAACTCTAGAGACTGTGTATTCCAGCCGACCAGACCTTAAGGAGGAGCCCATGGAAGATGCGGAAGAAACTTGGTTCACGGATGGGAGCAGTTTTGTTACGCAAAGACAACGTAAAGCTGGATATGCTATAACAACTACTCAGCAGGTAATCGAGTCTAAGCCTTTACCCCCTGGAACATCAGCTCAAAAGGCGGAGATAGTTGCTCTCACGAGAGCATTGGAACTGGCAGCGGGAAAAAGGGTAAATATTTGGACAGATTCTAAATATACATTCGGCGTGGTACATGCTCATGGAGCAATTTGGAAAGAACATGGATTGCTGACCGCTCAGTGAAAACACAAAGTATGCTGAAGAAATTTTAAAATTGTTAGAGGCTGTAAAACAACCAGAAAAGGTAGCTATCATGCATTGTCAGGGACACCAAAAGGGGAACAGCGATTTTGAAATTGGAAAATCGATTGGCAGAGGCTAAGCAGGCAGCTGAAATAACTGAGGTGAAGGCATTGTCTTTGATACCAGACGGTAAAATCCAAACTATATCCAAATTATACAAAAGAAGACTTAAAATTAATTGAAGATTTGAAAGGTAAAATGAAACCAGATGGATGAGTATATTTAAAAGATAACCCCATAGTAATACCCTCTAGTTTGACATGGCCCATAGTTCTTACAGAACACAATAAAACGCACTGGGGAGCTGGCACACTGCATAAGAGCCCGAGTCAGACATTAGTGGGACGATATGATAAAACAAGTAACTCAACAATGTAGCATTTGCTTACACAATAACCCCAATACCAAGGATAGAATAAAATTTGGAATAATCGGTAAAGGAAATTATTCGGGGCAACAGTGGCAAATTGATTTTTCAGAACTCCCTAGAAAAGGGGGGTATCATTATTTACTGGTTCTGACTGACACGTTTTCAGGAAGGCCTGAAGCCTTTCCCTGTCGAACAAACAAAGCAAGAGAAGTGGTTAAAGTCTTGTTAAATGAAATAATACCATGCTTTGGGATTCTAGTAGCAATGTCTTCTGATAGAGTTTCACATTTTTGTGCACAAGTGGTAGAACAGATAAGTAAGATTCTAAAGATAGATTGGCAACTGCATACTCCTTATAGACCACAGGCAAGTGGACAGGTAGAAAAAATGAACCATTTAATTAAACAATAAATAGCTAAAATTGGATAAGAAGCTAATTTGTCATGGCCTCAATCCCTCCCTTTAGCATTACTTGGAATTAGAGTTAAACCTAGAATAAAAGGGAATTTGAGTCCCTTCAAAATCTTATATGGAAGGCCATAGCAATTTCTATTTAGTGGAGAGGACCTAACGCAGTTAGGATCAGAATATTTATATGCTTATATAACTGAACTTCAGAAACAATTAAATAAAGTACATACATTTGTTTTAGGGACCAGGGCTAGAGGGTTGGATCAACCAATCCACCCCTTTAAGCTCGGGGATTATATATATGTAAAGACTTTTTCAGGACAACCCGTGCAGGAAAAATGGAAGGAAAGTGGATGGGACCATACCAAGTATTACTGACAACACACACCGCCATTAAGATTAAGAAGCAAGCAGCTTGGATCCACAATTCAAGGGTGAAGAAGGCCCCGGCGAGGATATGGACCACCACTCCAATTGGACCAACAAAATTACGGTTTTCCAGATCCTAATGATTGCAGGGGTGCGGTTCTCGGATTTGGGGTGGGCAACTTGGGATGAGAACTTACACCTGACCTTAATACAAACAATTTCTCAAGTAACTAATAAGACGAACTGTTGGGTATGCACCCATCTGCCACAGCATGGGAATAAGGGTGTATCGTTAATTGGGATTCCCTTGCCTGCAAACTTATCTTGGACTAATTTGTGGGAAAACACGTCTTGGGGTTGAAAATATTAAGCAGTTTTGGAACTAGAAGTGAGTAGCTTCATGCCGTTAGAATCCTATTATGTATGTGTACAAAGGTGTAACCCGCCTAAGGGTATAGGAAAACAGCATTGTATAAATACGGATACTACTTATGTGGGAAATCAGACATCTTGTAATTGAACAATTGATATTAGTACGACTAGCGGCTGGGCAAATTCAACCAGCTGGACGGTTCCAGAAGGAAAAGGGTGGTATTGGCTATGCAATGATACAGCCCGTAAGGTCTTGCCTGAGAATTGGAAGGGAACTTGCACTCTTGGAGCGGTAGTCCCCAATATGACAGTACATGATGTAGTGCCTCGAGGTTACTTGAGAAATCATATCCGGAGAATCAGATGAAAAATTAACAATCCATTGGTAGAGAGACACACCCCTTTTCATAGTTTTGTGCGATGGTTTATCCCATGGTTAGGAGTGAGTGAATTGGAAAAGGCAATAGTTAATATTTCTGCAATTATAGAGAAGTTAGAAAACAAAATTCTGGATGCTATAAAGGCTCAACAAGAAGAGATATCTAGTTTATCACAGGTAGTGTTACAAAATCGGATGGCCCTAGACTTGTTACTGGCCACTCAAGGGGGAGTCTGTACAGTAATAAACACAAGTTGTTGTATGTATGTAGATCAGAGTGGAAGGATCTCTACCGACCTGGAAGAAATATGGAAGCAGACCAGGATCCTACATGAGATCAGTAAAGATGATCTTTCATGGAGTTTTAGTGAACTATGGAATAAGTTAACCTCCTGGTTGCCCAATTTCCAATGGTTGAAACAAGTATTCATTGCTCTAATCGTATTAGTAGTGTTAGGAATATTTGTGTGCATGTTGTTTAGATGCCTGCTTTGTTGTGTTACTGTAAATAAAGAAAGTATCTGATGCAAAAGAATTTGCATGGGAAAAGAAAAGGGGGGATTGATTAAGGAGGTATTGGGGAGGCAAGGACAATCCCCAGACAAGGACTGTATATCTCGAAACAAGACACTGGAACTCATGATAAGGAAGCGGCAGGCGGACAGAGAAACGAATGTAAGGACTATAACTCTCGAAACTGGACATTGGAATTCATTATAAAGATACAACAAACGGGAGAATTGGCAACAACCAGCTCTTGCAATTAAGAAACATGCCAATTCAGCAGATTCCTGACCAAAGGTGAAAAGTACACTGTGAGGAAGACTCGGGGTCTTCCTCCCAAAGACCCCTGCCCACGTCCCAAAGACCCCTGCCCACAATTCTTGGAAGGCTCTGCGCAGGCGCAAGGTGCCAAAAGGCTAATTAGCATGACAAGCGAGGGAAGGCGGGGATAGGTAATGCGTATGTATAGGTGCTTGTAGAATATTGATAGATTGATTGTATAAATTCAAGACTGCTTTCTGCTTTGGGTATGCACGATAGGTGGAGAGATCCCCCGTGCATCCAGCGCTGCAATAAAGAATATACCACTTAAAGGAATTTCGGCTTCGATCTTTGAATCAAGGCTAGATAGGATGGGGCTTCAGGCACCTCTTCACCTGAGGAAACACACTGCCATCAGGCACCGCTGTGCCAGACAAGCTTGTTCTGCTAGAACACCCTACTCAGATGCACTGTGGCATTCAAGTGAACTGCTTTCATGCAAATATAACGACTGATGTTACAACCCACCTTGCCTGTGGCACCTGATGAACAGAAGAGTAAGCCACCGCAGCGCTTCAAAACCATCCCTGCACGTGCCGCTCCTTGTCGCTCTCTGGCCTTATCTCATATCCTTATCCACTTCTGTGGAGAGCCTGCCACGGCACCTGCAAAGCAAGACGGACACCTTTCATAGTCACCTTGTGCTACTTGGTCGTTCTGCTCCAACCCAGCTCATGACCAGCCCCTCTTCTTACACAGCTCTTCAGAGTGCAGTTTGCTCCTTTGAGCCTGTGCGAGACACCTGTGAAAGAAAAAGAAACGCATAGGCCGATGCAGCATCCAAAGACACAGCACAGCTAGGTAAGTTACTCTCATCTGCTCCCTTACCTCTGCCGCTTACCAGCCCCCGAGGCAGATGCTTCAATCTACCCTCTTCAAACAGCTACAACACCTCTAAAAGACAAAGAGGGGATGCTTAGAGGAACAGTGAGACCTACAACACAACAACTGCTACATCTGTTCCTCACTCACCTTGCCAGAGGCAGCTCTGCGTGTGACGTCCCAGGTTGTACACTGCGTTACCTAACCCTTACCGTAACCCTTACCCTAACCCTTCTCACCCTTACCATTACCCAAATCCTTACCTTTACTTTTTCCTTACCCTTACTCTTTCCTTTAACCATAACCTTACCCTTACCCTATACCTTACTCCAACCCTTCCCCTTACCTTCCCCTTCCCCTTACACTTAACCTAACCCTTACCCTTCTGCTTCCCCTAAAACATATCCTAACACTTTCCCTTACCCTTAAACTTACCCTAACCCTTTCTATTACCCTTACACTTACTCTTGCCCTAATCCTTGCTTCCACCCTTACACTTATCCTAACCCTTACCCTTACCCTTACTCAAACCCTTACTCTAACCCTTACCCTGACCCGTACCATTTCCCTTACCTTTACCCTTATTCATACCATTACCCTTACCCTTAACCTTACCCTTACCCTAACACTTACCCTAACCCTTAACCTTTCTGCTACACTTACCCTTTTCCTAAACCTAAACCTTACCCTTACCCTTACCCTTAACCTAAGCCTAAACCTCAAACCTTACCGTAAAGCTTACCCTTTCTGCTACACTTACCGTTAGCCTAAATCTAAACCTTACGTTTACCCTTAGCCTAACCCTCACCCTTACCATTACCCATACCCTTATCCTTACCCTAACCCTTACCTTTACACTGACGGTTACCATTAACCTTACACTTACCCTAACACTTATCATGAACCTAACCCTTACCCTAAACCTTATGCCAACCCTTACATTAACCCTAACCCTTACCCTAAACCTTACACTTACTCTTAACATTAACCTTACCCTTAACCTTTAGCTAATACTTAACCTTACGTTTTTCTCACCCTAACCCTATAATTAACTATAACCATTACGCTAACACTTAACCTTACCCTTACAATAAGCCATACAACAACACTTAAATGTACACTTACGCTTACAGTTACCCTAGGAATTACTCGTTCAATGACTCCTACCCTTACCCTTACACTTACCCTTCTCCATACCATTACCCTTACCCTAAACCTTACACTTACCCTTATCCTTACCCTAACCCTCACCCTTACCATTAACCATACCCTTACTCTTCTCCTTACCCTAAACCTTACCCTAACCCTTACCCTAACCCTTACATTAACCCTAACCCTTAACCTAAACCTTACACTTACTCTTAACCTTAACCTTACCCTTAAACTAATACATATCCGTACATTTCCCTCACCATAACCCTAATTTTAACAGTACCCATTACCCTAACACTTATCCTTACCTAACCCTAACCCTTACTCTAACCCTTACCCTGACCTGTACCCTTACACTTACCCTTACCCTTACACTTACCCTAACCCTTTCCCTTACCATTACCGATACCCTTACCCTTACCCTTACCCTTATCCTTACCATTACCCTTACCCTTAACCTAACCTTTATCCTAACACCCTTACCCTAATCCTACACCTTTCTGCTACACTTACCCTTAGCCTAAATCTAAACCTTACACTTACCCTTACCCTTTCCCTCACCCTTACCATTACCCATATCCTTACTCTTCCTTTTACCGTTATCATTAACCTTAACCTTACCCTATCCCTTACAATTATCCTTGTCCATACAACTTACCCTTACCCTAACACTTACCCTTAACCTAACTCTACACCTAAACCTTACCTGAAACCTTACCCTGACCCTTACATTAACCCTAACCCTTATCCTAAACCTTACTCTTAACCTTAACCTTACCCGTAACCTTAACCTAATCCTTACCCTTACGTTTCCCTCACCATAAGCCTAAAATTTACCCTAACCATTACCCTAACACCCTTACCCTAACCCTTACTCTAACCCTTACAATGACCCATACCCTTACACATACACTTACACTTACTCTTACCCTAAACCTTACCCTTACCCTAACACTTACCCTTATCGTAAACCTTACCCTTTCTGCTACACTTACCATTAGCCTAAATCTAAATCTTACACTTACCCTTACTTGAACCGAATACTTACCCTTACGTTTCCCTCACCCTAACCCTAAAATTAACCCTAACCATTATTCTAACCCTTACCCTCACCCATACCCTTACACTCACCCTTACCCTTACATTACCATAACTCTTACCCACACCATAACCCATACCCTAACACATATTTGTACCCTTAACCTTACCGTTACCCTTACCCTTACCCTTACTCTATCCGTTACCCTTACGCTTACCCTTAACATAAACATTACCATTAATCTTACCCTTACGCTAACCCTTACCCTATCCCTTACACTTTTCCTTATCCATACCCTTAACCTTACCCCAACCCTTACCCTTAAGCTGAACCTAACCCTAAACCTTACCCCAAACCTTTCCCTGAACCTTACATTAACCATAACCCTTAACCTAAACCTTACACTTACTCTTAACCTTAACCTTACCCTTAACCTTACCCTTAACCTTAAGCTAGTACTTAACCTTACATTTTTCTCACCCTAATCCTAAAATTAACCCTAACCATTACCCTAACACTTAACCGTTACACTTACCCTTATTCTATCCGTTACCCTTACGCTTTCCCTTAACATAAACCTTACCCTTGACCTTACCCTTACCATAAGCCATACAACAACACTTACATGTACACTTACGCTTACACTTACCCTAGCGATTACTCGTACAATTACCCTTACCCTTAACCTAAGCCGAAACTTTAAACCTTACAGTAAACCTTACCCTTTCTGCTACACTTACCCTTAGCCTAAATCTAAACCTTACACTTACCCTTACTGTAACCCTCACCCTTATCATTACCAATACCCTTACTCTTACCCTTACCCTAACCCTTACTCTAACCCTTACAATTACCCGTACTTTTACACATACCCTTACACTTACCCTTACTCTTAAACTTACACTAACCCTTACCCTTAACTAAATCTAACCCTTACACTAAACATCATCCTTACCCTTACCATTATCCCTTCTCTTACCCTTATCCTAAACGTTTCCCAAACCCTTACCCTTACATTAAACCTAACCCTTACCATAACTCTTAACCTTATCCTTAAACTTAACCTAATACTTACCCTTATGTTTCCCTCACCCTAAACCTAAAATTAGCCTAACCATTACCCTAACACTTACCCTTACTCTAAATCTTACCCTGAACTGTACCCTTACACTTCCACTTACCCACTTAAGTGTAAGAGTTAGGATAACGTTAACCTTAAGGGTGACCCTTTAGCTTATCCTTAATGTTTATGGTTAGGTTAAGAAAAAGAGTAATGGTTTGGTAAGGGTAAGGTTAAGGGTAATTTTACGAGTAATTGCTAGGGTAAGTGTAAGCGTAAGTGTACATGTAAGTGTTGTTGTATGGCTTATGGTAAGGGTAAGGTCAAGGGTAAGGTTTATGTTAAGGGTAAGCGTAAGGGTAAGGGATAGAGTAAGGGTAAGGGTAAGGTTAAGGGTAACGGTAAGGTTAAGGGTACAAATATGTGTTAGGGTATGGGTTATGGTATGGGTAAGAATTAGGGTAAGTGTAAGGGTAAGGGTCAGGGTAATGGTAAGAGTAAGGGTTAGGGTTAGGGTAAGGTTAAGTGTTAGGGTAATGGTTAGGGTTAGTTTTAGGGTTAAAGTCAGGAAAATGTATGCGTAAGTATTAGGTGAATGTTAAGGGTAAGGTTAAGGTTAAGAGTAAGGGTAAGGTTTAGGGTAAGGGTTAGGGTTAATGTAAGGGTCAGGGTAAGGGTTGGGGTAAGGTTTAGGGTAAGGGTTAGGGTTAATGTAAGGGTAAGGGTAAGGGTAAGGTAAATGGTAACCGTAAGTGTAAGGGTAAGGGTTAGGGTAAGGGGAAGAGTAAGGGGAAGGGGAAGTCTAAGGGTCCGGGTCAGGGTAAAAGTTAGAGTAAGGGTTAGGGTTAGGGTTCGGTAAGGATAAGTGTTAGGGTAATGGTTACGGTTAATTTTAGGGTTATGGTGAGGGAAACGTAAGGGTATGTATTAGTTTAAGGGTAAGGTTAAAGTTAAGATTAAGTGTAAGGGTTAGGGTAAGGGTTAGGGTTAGAGTAAGGGTTAGGGTTAGGGTTAGGGTAAGGGTTAGGGATAATGTAAGGGTCAGGGTAAGGGTTGGGGTAAGGTTTAGTTTAAGGGTAAAAGTAAGTATAATGGTAAGGGTAAGAGTGAAGGTTAGGGTAATGGTTAGATTTAGGTAAGGGTGAGGGTTCGGGTAAGGTTTAGAATTAGGCAAACGGTAAGTGCAGCAGAAAGGGTAAGGTTTAGGATAAGGGTAAGTGTTAGGATAAGGGTAAGGTTTAGGGTTAGCTTAATAGTAAGGTTAAGGGTAATTGTACGAGTAATTGCTAGGGTAAGTGCAAGCGTAAGTGTACATGTAAGTGTTGTTGTATGGCTTATGGTAAGGGTAAGGTCAAGGGTAAGGTTTATGTTAAGGGTAAGCGTAAGGGTAAGGGATAGAGTAAGGGTAAGGGTAAGGTTAAGGGTAACGGTAAGGTTAAGGGTACAAATATGTGTTAGGTTATGGGTTATGGTATGGGTAAGAATTAGGGTAAGTATAAGGGTAAGGGTAAGTGTAAGGGTACAGGTCAGGGTAAGGGTTAGAGTAAGGGTTAGGGTTAGGGTTAGGGTAAGGTTAAGTGTTAGGGTAATGGTTAGGGTTAGTTTTAGGGTTAAAGTCAGGAAAACGTATGCGTAAATATTAGGTTAATGTTAAGGGTAAGGTTAAGGTTAAGAGTAAGTGTAAGGTTTAGGCTAAGGGTTAGGGTTAATGTAAGGGTCAGGGTAAGGGTTGGGGTAAGGTTTAGGGTAAGGGTTAGGTTCAGGATAAGTGTTAGGGTAAGGGTAAGGTTAATGGTAACCGTAAGTGTAAAGGTAAGGGTATGGGTAAGGGTAAGAATAAGGGTATGGGTAATGGTAAGGGTGAGGGTTGGCTAAGGGTAACTGTAAGGTTTAGATTTAGGCTAAGGGTAAGTGTAGCAGAAAGGGTAAGGCTTACGGTAAGGGTAAGTGTTAGGATAAGGGTAAGGTTTAGGGTTAGGTTAAGGGTATGGGATCGGGTAAGGGTAAGGGTAAGGGTAAGGGTAAGGGTTATGGTAAGGGTACGGGTACGGGTAGAAGTATGTGTTAGAGTATGGGTTATGGTAAAGGTAAGGGTTAGGGTAAGGGTAAGTGTTGGGGTAATGGTTAGGGTTAATTTTAGGGTTAGGGTGAGGGAAAAGTAAGGGTAAGTATTAGGTTAAGGTTAAGGGTAAGGTTAAGGTTAAGTGTAAGTTTTAGGGTTAGGGTTAATGTAAGGGTCAGGGTAAGGGTTCAGGTAAGGTTTAGGGTTAGGGTTAGGTTAAGGTTAAGTGTTAGGGTAAGCGTAAGTAGTATGGATAAGGATAAGTGTAAGGGATAGGGTAAGGGTAAGTGTTAGGGTAAGGGTAAGGTTAATGGTAACCGTAAGTGTAAGGGTAAGGGTTAGGGTAAGGGGAAGAGTAAGGGGAAGGGGAAGGGGAAGTCTAAGGGTCCGGGTCAGGGTAAAAGTTAGAGTAAGGTTTAGGGTTAGGGTTCGGTAAGGATAAGTGTTAGGGTAATGGTTACGGTTAATTTTAGGGTTATGATGAGGGAAACGTAAGGGTATGTATTAGTTTAAGGGTAAGGTTAAAGTTAAGATTAAGTGTAAGGTTTAGGTTAAGGGTTAGGGTTAGAGTAAGGGTTAGGGTTAGGGTAAGGGTTAATTTAAGGGTCAGGGTAAGGGTTGGGGTAAGGTTTAGTTTAAGGGTAAAAGTAAGTATAATGGTAAGGGTAAGAGTGAAGGTTAGGGTAATGGTTAGATTTAGGTAAGGGTGAGGGTTAGGGTAAGGTTTAGAATTAGGCAAAGGGTAAGTGTAGCAGAAAGGGTAAGGTTTAGGATAAGGGTAAGTGTTAGGATAAGGGTAAGGTTTAGGGTTAGCTTAATAGTAAGGTTAAGAGTAATTGTACGAGTAATTGCTAGGGTAAGTGCAAGTGTAAGTGTACATGTAAGTGTTGTTGTATGGCTTATGATAAGGTTTAGGTTAAGGTTAAGGTTTATGTTAAGTGTAAGTGTAAGGGTAACGGAGACAGTAAAGGTAAGGGTAAGGGGAACGGTAAGGTTAAGGCTACAAGTACGTGTTAGGGTATGGGTCATGGTAAGGGAAAGGCTTGTGGTAAGGGTAAGTGTAAGGGTACGGGTCAGGGTAAGGGTTACAGTAAGGGTTAGAGTTACGGTTAGGGTTAGGGTAAGGGTAAGTGTTGGGGTAATGGTTAGGGTTAATTTTAGGGTTAGGGTGAGGGAAACGTAAGGGTAAGTGTTAGTGTAATGGTTAAGGGTAAGGTTAAGAGTAAGTGTAAGGTTTAGGGTAAGGGTTAGGGTTAATGTAAGGGTCAGGGTAAGGGTTGGGGTAAGGTTTAGGGTAAGGGTTAGGTTAAGGGTAAGTGTTAGGGTAAGAGTAAGGTTAATGGTAACCGTAAGTGTAAAGGTAAGGGTTAGGGTAAGGGTAAGAATAAGGGTATGGGTAATGGTAAGGGTGAGGGTTAGACTAAGGGTAAGTGTAAGGTTTAGATTTAGGCTAAGGGTAAGTGTAGCAGAAAGGGTATGGTTTACGGTAAGGGTAAGTGTTAGGATAAGGGTAAGGTTTAGGGTTAGGTTAAGGGTAAGGGATAGGGTAAGGGATAGGGTAAGGGATAGGGATAGGGTAAGGTAAGGGTAAGGGTTAGGGTAACAGTAAGGGTAAGGGTACGGGTAGAAGTATGTGTTAGAGTAGGGGTTATGGTAAGGGTAAGGGTAAGGGTTAGGGTAAGAGTAAGTGTAAGGGTATGTTTAAGTGTACGGGTCACTGTAAGTGTTAGAGTAAGGGTTATGTTAGGGGTAACTGTTAGGGTAATGGTTAGGGTTAATTTTAGGGTTAGTGTGAGGAAAACGAAAAGGTAAGTATTAGGTTAAGGTTAAGAGCAAGTGTAAGGTTTAGGTTAAGGGTAAGGGTTAATGTAAGCGTCCTGGAAAGGGTTCATGTAAGGTTTAGGGTTAGAGTTAGGTTAGGGTTAAGTGTTAGGAAAAGGGTAAGTTGTATGTATAAGAATAAGTGTGAGAGTAAGGGTATTGGTAATGATAAGGGTGAGGGTTAAGGATAAGGTATAAGGATAAGAGTATTTTAATTTTTTAATTCAATTAATTTTAAATTATTGTTTTTTAATTTAATTAATTAATATTTTAATTGTACGAGTAATTGTTAGGGTAAGTTTAGGCGTAAATGTACATTTAAGTGTTGTTTTATGGCTTATGTTAAGGGTAAGGTTAAGTGTTAGCGTAATGGTTATGGTTAATTATAGGGTTAGGGTGAGAAAAACGTAAGGTTAAATATTAGCTTAAGGTTAAGGGTAAGGTTAATGTTAAGAGTAAGTGTAAGGTTTAGGGTAAGGGTTAGGGTTAATGTAAGGGTCAGGGTAAGGGTTGGGGTAAGGTTTAGGGTAAGGGTTAGGTTCAGGATAAGTGTTAGGGTAAGTGTAAGGTTAATGGTAACCGTAAGTGTAAAGGTAAGGGTTAGGGTAAGAATAAGGGTATGGGTAATGGTAGCAGAAAGGGTAAGGTTTCCGGTAAGGGTAAGTGTTAGGATAAGGGTAAGGTTTAGGGTTAGGGTAAGGGTAAGGGATAGGGTAAGGGTAAGGGTAAGGGTAGGGTAAGGGTAAGGGTTACGGTAAGGGTAAGGGTTACCGTAAGGGTACGGGTACGGGTAGAAGTATGTGTTAGAGTATGGGTTATGGTAAGGGTAAGGGTTAGGGTAAGGGTAAGTGTTGGGGTAATGGTTAGGGTTAATTTTAGGATTAGGCTGAGGGAAAAGTAAGGGTAAGTATTAGGTTAAGGTTAAGGGTAAGGTTAAGGTTAAGTGTAAGTTTTAGGGTAAGGGTTAATGTAAGGGTCAGGGTAAGGGTTCAGGTAAGGTTTAGGGTTAGGGTTAGGTTAAGGTTAAGTGTTAGGGTAAACGTAAGTTGTATGGATAAGTATAAGTGTAAGGGATAGGGTAAGAGTAAGTGTTAGGGTAAGGGTAAGGTTAATGGTAACCGTAAGTGTAAGGGTAAGGGTTAGGGTAAGGGTAAGCGTAAGGGGAAGGGGAAGGGGAAGTCTAAGGTTACGGGTCAGGGTTTAAAGTTAGAGTAAGGGTTAGGGTTAGGGTTAGGTAAGGATAAGTGTTAGGGTAATGGTTACGGTTAATTTTAGGGTTATGATGAGGGAAACGTAAGGGTATGTATTAGTTTAAGGGTAAGGTTAAAGTTAAGATTAAGTGTAAGGTTAAAGTTAAGATTAAGTGTAAGGTTTAGGTTAAGGGTTAGGGTTAGAGTAAGGGTTAGGGTTAGGGTTAGGGTAAGGGTTAGGGTAAGTGTTAGGGTAATGGTTAGGGTTAATTTTAGGACTTAGGGTGAGGGAAACGTAAGGGTAAGTGTTAGGGTAATGGTTAAGGGTAAGGTTAAGGTTAAGAGTAAGTGTAAGCTTTAGGGTAAGGGTTACGGTTAATGTAAGGGTCAGGGTAAAGGCTGGGATAAGGTTTAGGGTTAGGGTTAGGTTAAGGGTAAAGATTAGGGTAAGGGTAAGGGCATGGATAAGGATAAGTGTAAGTGTTAGGGTAAGGGTAATGTTAAAGGTAACAGTAAGTGTAAGGAGAAGGGTTAGGGTAAGGGTAAGAGTAAGGGTATTGGTAATGATAAGGGTGAGGGTTACAGTAGGGGTAAGTGTAAGGTTTAGATTTAGGCTAAGGGTAAGTGTAGCAGAAAGGGTAAGGTTTACTGTAAGGTTTCGGCTTAGGTTAAGGGTAAGGGTAAGGGTAATTGTACGAGTAATTTTAGGGTTAGGGTAAGGTTAAGTGTTAGGGTAATGGTTAGGGTAAATTTAAGGGTTAAAGTCAGGAAAACATATGCGTAAGTATTAGGTTAATGTTAAGAGTAAAGTTAAGGTTAAGAGTAAGTGTAAGGTTTAGGGTAAGGCTTAGCGTTAATGTAAGGGTCAGGGTAAGGGTTGGGGTAAGGTTTAGGTTAAGGGTTAATGTAAGCATTATGATAAGGGTAAGGGTGAGTGTAGGGTAAGGTTTAGAATTAGGCAAAGAGTAAGTGTAGCAGAAAGGGTAAGGATTACGGTAAGGGTAAGTGCTAGGATAAGTGTAAGGTTGAGGATTAGGTTAAGGGTAAGGGTAATGGTTTGGTAAGGGTAAGGGTAAGGTTAATTGTACGAGTAGTTGCCAGGGTAAGTGGAAACGTAAGTGAACATGTAAGTGTTGTTCTATGGCTTATGGTAAGGGTAAGGTTAAGAGTAAGTTTTATGTTAAGGATAAGCGTAAGAGTAACAAATAGAGTAAGGGTAAGGGTAACAGTAAGGTTAAGGGTAGAAGTATGTGTTAGAGTATGGGCTATGGTAAGGGTAAGGGTAGAGTAAGAGTAAGGGTAAGGGTATGTGTAAGCGTATGGTTCATTGTAAGGGTTACAGTAAGGGTTAGGGTAAGGGTAAGTGTTAGGGTAATGGTTAGGGTTAATTTTAGGGTTAGGGTGAGGGAAACGTAAGGGTAAGTATTAGATTACAGCTAAGGTTAAGGTTAAGAGTAAGTGTAAGATTTAGGGTAAGGGTTAGGGTTAATGTAAGGGTCAGGGTAAGGGTTGGGGTAAGGTTTAGGGTAAGGGTTAGGTTAAGGATAAGCGTTAGGGTAAGGGTAAGGTTAATGGTAACCGTAAGTGTAAAGGTAAGGGTTAGGGTAAGGGTAAGAATAAGAGTATGGGTAAGGGTAAGGGTGAGGGTTAGGCTAAGGGTAAGTGTAGCAGAAAGGGTAAGGTTTACTGTAAGGTTTAATGTTTCGGCTTCGGTTAAGGGTAAGGGTAAGGGTAATTGTACGAGGAATTGCTAGGGTAAGTGTAAGCGTAAGTGTACATGTAAGTGTACATGTAAGTGTTGTTGTATGGCTTATGGTAAGGGTAAGGTCAAGGGTAAGGTTTATATTAAGGGTAAGCGTAAGGGTAAGGGATAGAGTAAGGGTAAGGGTAAGGTTAAGGGTAACGGTAAGGTTAAGGGTACAAATATGTGTTAGGGTATGGGTTATGGTATGGGTAAGAATTAGGGTGAGTAGAAGGGTAAGGGTAAGTGTAAGGTTACAGGTCAGGGTAAGGGTTAGAGTAAGGGTTAGGGTTGGGTTAGGGTAAGGTTAAGTGTTAGGGTAATGGTTAGGGTTAGTTTTAGGGTTAAAGTCAGGAAAACGTATGCGTAAGTATTAGGTTAATGTTAAGGGTAAGGTTAAGGTTAAGAGTAAGTGTAAGGTTTAGGGTAAGGGTTAGGGTTAATGTAAGGGTCAGGGTAAGGGTTGGGGTAAGGGTTAGGTTAAGGATAAGTGTTAGGGTAAGGGTAAGGTTAATGGTAACCGTAAGTGTAAAGGTAAGGGTTAGGGAAAGGGTAAGAATAAGGGTATGGGTAAGGGTAAGGGTGAGGGTAAGGCTAAGGGTAAGTGTAAGGTTTAGATTTACGCTAAGGGTAAGTGTAGCAGAAAGGGTAAGGTTTACGGTAAGGGTAAGTGTTAGGATAAGGGTAAGATTTAGGGTTAGGGTAAGGGTAAGGGTAAGGGTAAGGGTAAGGGTAAGGGTAAGGGTAAGGGTAAGGGTAAGGGTAAGGGTAAGGGTAAGGGTAAGGGTAAGGGTAAGGGTAAGGGTAAGGGTAAGGGTAAGGGTAAGGGTAAGGGTAAGGGTAAGGGTAAGGGTAAGGGTAAGTGTGGAGGAATGGTTAAGTGAAATAGGACACGTGGATGTTGGGCAGTTAGGAGGCAATGGGCTAGTAAAGTACCGTACTCAACTCACATGAGTCTGGCACGTACGCAGCTGGCTGAGAGCCAATCAGGCTCAAGGACACGATGCCCTTGAGCGATGGGGAAAGTCCCTAAGGCGGGATGGTGGCTAAAAGAAGGAGGAACTACCTGAAAAGAGCGGGAAATGTTAGCCAATGCTGAGCTTAGTTTTTGCAATATGTATGAGTTGATTATGTTCGAACTAGATAAAAGGCGACTGAGCTATCCATTAAAGTTGAAGTTCATTGTTCACTCATATTGAGCGTCTGCGTCTTCCTTCCGTCGACAACAAATTGGCGCCCGAACAGGGACAGGTCTGAACGGGATTTGGACACTGCTGGCAGTGATCCTGGGCCACGTGTTCGACGGAATAAGGGAGGATCCGGTCCTGCAACGCAGCCCAGGAGGTGGAAGGGACAAGAATCCCCGCACCTGCGTCGGGAAGGTGAAAGGGACGTGGAGTCCCCGCACCCGGGAGAGGATCCCGCCGGTCACGCGTCGCTGAGGTCTGAAAGGTGAAAGGGACAGGAGTCCCCGCACCCACAGCTCGGAAGGTGGGAGGGAGTCCCCGCACCCGGGATGAGCCTATAAAGGGTCCCGCCGGAAAAGCGCCACCGAGGTCTTTGGAAAGGCTGCAACTGTATATATAAAGGTATGAAAGACAAGCGGCGTATAATTTGCTCAGATGCTTTTTAGAAAAGCGGAGTATTTTAGATATAGATTGTAGAAAAAGATTTGCCAGGGTTATTAGCATATGCAGTAGCGCAGGGTTGTTTTACAAATCCTGATACAGTTTTTTGAACAAACAGAGTGGTGTAAATTCGGAGATAAATTGTTTGATGATGTTATTAATGATATTAAGTCTGCTAAAAAATTTATTGAAGCCTTGGAGAACAGTCACTAGCGCTTTAGCTACACATCAGGCTGAGCAGAGAGTCGCTGCTGCCGCTACAGAGCGACTGGGATTGCCGGGAAGTGCTGGAGCTGGGCATTGCCCACTGCCGCCTTCGGAGAGAATGATAACGCTGCCTTGGGGCTACGGGGCAATGGGAGCCTCCCCACCCCCCTCAGTCACCGCCACGAGCAGCGCTGCGCTTGGAGTTCACCGTGTGGCGAGTCGGCACAGAGCAGAGGGACGGACATCAGGACCCTGCAGCCTGTCTGACGTAACCATGGAAGCAGCAGCGGCTGTGCTGCTTCTCTCTGGCATGGTTTTGATCTGTGGAGACCGTGCATGGCAAGGAGTACCAGCCAATGCTTTTGGAGGACCGTGTTACCTAGGGCGACTCACACTTTTCGCTCCAGATTTACACTCGTGGCAGAACTCGACAAGGAGCAGAAGAATTAAACGAGAACTAAAAACTCTGGGTTCTGACTGTAATGATGATGTAGAATTGTGGGGTCCAGCAGAAAGATTCTTTGTTTCTTTGGTGCCTGGTGTGGGAACTGCACAGGCTTTGACTAACATTAATAAGCTTGCTTGTAGGGCTGTTAAACAATCAAATGTAACAACACAAGTTTTTTCTGAAATGTCACAAGATATGGAGAGTCTAAGACATGCTGTATTGCAAAATAGGGCCGCTATTGATTTCTTATTGCTGGCTCAGGGACATGGGTGTGAAGATGTAGAAGGAATGTGTTGCTTTTATCTTTCTGACCATGGTTAGTCAATTCACGACCAGTTGAAATGGTTAAGGGATCATACACAAAAAATTGTAGTACAAGATAGTTGGTTTGAAGGTTGGCTTAAATCTGTTTTTGGGAACATGGGTGGATGGGTTTTGTTAGTTAAAGAGGGACTTGGCTTTCTACTTAAAATTATATTGATTTGTATTATTATTATTATTTTTTTAGTTGCTGCACGTATAATCCTTAACTGCCTAACTAAGAAACTAGAGCAACTCACAGAGAAGGTATTTGTAGCGCAAAATAAAAACGGGGGAATTGTGGAGGAATGGTTAAGTGAAATAGGACACGTGGATGT
The DNA here is from genome assembly GCF_964211825.1 of Aythya ferina. Lineage (NCBI taxonomy): Eukaryota > Metazoa > Chordata > Aves > Anseriformes > Anatidae > Aythya > Aythya ferina. The sequence continues at coordinate 298,088 of NW_028181412.1, read as the reverse complement.
TGGGCAGTTAGGAGGCAATGGGCTAGTAAAGTACCGTACTCAACTCACATGAGTCTGGCACGTACGCAGCTGGCTGAGAGCCAATCAGGCTCAAGGACACGATGCCCTTGAGCGATGGGGAAAGTCCCTAAGGCGGGATGGTGGCTAAAAGAAGGAGGAACTACCTGAAAAGAGCGGGAAATGTTAGCCAATGCTGAGCTTAGTTTTTGCAATATGTATGAGTTGATTATGTTCGAACTAGATAAAAGGCGACTGAGCTATCCATTAAAGTTGAAGTTCATTGTTCACTCATATTGAGCGTCTGCGTCTTCCTTCCGTCGACAACAGGTAAGGGCCACGGTAACGGTAACGGTAAGGGTAAGGGTTACGGTAAGGGTAAGTGTTACCGTAAGGGTACGGGTACGGGTAGAAGTATGTGTTAGAGTATGGGTTATGGTAAGGGTAAGGGTTAGGGTAAGGGTAAGTGTTGGGGTAATGGTTAGGGTTAATTTTAGGGTTAGGGTGAGGGAAAAGTAAGGGTAAGTATTAGGTTAAGGTTAAGGGTAAGGTTAAGGTTAAGTATAAGTTTTAGGGTAAGGGTTAATGTAAGGGTCAGAGTAAGGGTTCAGGTAAGGTTTAGGGTTAGGGTTAGGTTAAGGTTAAGTGTTAGGGAATGCGTAATTTGTATGGATAAGATAAGTGTAAGGGATAGGGTAAGGGTAAGTGTTAGGGTAAGGGTAAGGTTAATGGTAACTGTAAGTGTATGGGTAAGGGTTATGGTAACGGTATTAGTAAGGGGAAGGGGAAGGGCAAGTCTAAGGTTCTGGCTCAGGGTAAAAGTTAGAGTAAGGTTTAGGGTTAGGTAAGTATAAGTGTTAGGGTAATGGTTACGGTTAATTTTAGGGTTATGATGAGGGAAACGTAAGGGTATGTATTAGTTTAAGGGTAAGGTTAAAGATAAGATTAAGTGTAAGGTTTAGGTTAAGGGTTAGGTTTAGAGTAAGGGTTAGGGTTAGGGTTAGGGTTAGGGTTAGGGTCAGGGTCAGGGTCAGGGTCAGGGTTAGGGTTAGGGTTAGGGTTAGGGTTAGGGTTAGGGTTAGCGTAAGGGTTAGGGTTAATGTAAGGGTCAGGGTAACGGTTGGGGTAAGGTTTAGGTTAAGGGTAAAAGTAAGTATAATGGTAAGGGTAAGGGTGAGGCTTAGGGTAATGGTTAGATTTAGGTAAGGGTGAGGGTTAGGGTAAGATTTAGAATTAGGCAAACGGTAAGTGCAGCAGAAAGGGTAAGGTTTAGGATAAGGGTAAGTGTTATCATAAGGGTAAGGTTTAGGGTTAGCTTAATAGTAAGGTTAAGGGTAATTGTACGAGTAATTGCTAGGGTAAGTCAAGCGTAAATTTACATGTAAGTGTTGTTGTATGGCTTATGATAAGGTTTAGGTTAAGGTTAAGGTTTATGTTAAGTGTAAGTGTAAGGGTAACGGAGACAGTAAAGGTAAGGGTAAGGGGAACGGTAAGGTTAAGGCTACAAGTACGTGTTAGGGTATGGGTCATGGTAAGGGAAAGGCTTAGGGTAAGGGTAAGTGTAAGGGTACGGGTCAGGGTAAGGGTTACAGTAAGGGTTAGAGTTACGGTTAGGGTTAGGGTAAGGGTAAGTGTTAGGGTAATGGTTAGGGTTAATTTTCGGGTTAGGTTGAGGGAAACGTAAGGGTAAGTGTTAGGGTAATGGTTAAGGGTAAGGTTACGGTTAAGAGTAAGTGTAAGTTATAGGGTAAGGGTTAGGGTTAATGTAAGGGTCAGGGTAAGGGCTGGGATAAGGTTTAGGGTTAGGGTTAGGTTAAGGGTAAAGATTAGGCTAAGGGTAAGAGTAAGGTTTAGATTTAGGCTAAGGGTAAGTGTAGCAGAAAGGGTAAGGTTTACTGTATGGTTTAGACTTAGGTTAAGGGTAAGGGTAAGCGTAAGGGTAATTGTACGAGTAATTTTAGGGTTAGGGTAAGGTTAAGTGTTAGGGTAATGGTTAGGGTTAATTTTAGGGTTAGGGTGAGGGAAACGTAAGGGTAAGTATTAGGTTACAGCTAAGGTTAAGGTTAAGAGTAAGTGTAAGGTTTAGGGTAAGGGTTAGGGTTAATGTAAGGGTCAGGGTAAGGGTTGGGGTAAGGTTTAGGGTAAGGGTTAGGTTAAGGATAAGTGTTAGGGTAAGGGTAAGGTTAATGGTAACCGTAAGTGTAAAGGTAAGGGTTAGGGTAAGAGTAAGAATAAGGGTATGGGTAATGGTAAGGGTGAGGGTTGGCTAAGGGTAAGTGTAAGGTTTAGATTTAGGCTAAGGGTAAGTGTAGCAGAAAGGGTAAGGTTTACGATAAGGGTAAGTGTTAGGATAAGGGTAAGGTTTAGGGTTAGGTTAAGGGTAAGGGATAGGGTAAGGGATTGGGTAAGGGATAGGGTAAGAGTAAGGGTAAGGGTAAGGGTAAGGGTAAGGGTAAGGGTAAGGGTAAGGGTAAGAGTAAGAGTTAGGGTAACGGAAAGCGTAAGGGTACAGGTGGAAGTATGTGTTAGAGTATGGGTTATGATAAGGGTAAGGGTTAGGGTAAGAGTAAGTGTAAGGGTATGTTTAAGTGTACGGGTCACTGTAAGTGTTAGAGTAAGGGTTAGGTTAGGGGTAACTGTTAGGGTAATGGTTAGGGTTAATTTTAGGGTTAGTGTGAGGAAAACGTAAAGGTAAGTATTAGGTTAATGTTAAGAGCAAGTGTAAGGTTTAGGTTAAGGGTAAGGGTTAATGTAAGCGTCCTGGAAAGGGTTCAGGTAAGGTTTAGGGTTAGAGTTAGGTTAGGGTTAAGTGTTAGGAAAAGGGTAAGTTGTATGTATAAGAATAAGTGTAAGAGTAAGGGTATTGGTAATGATAAGGGTGAGGGTTAAGGATAAGGTATAAGGATAATGGTATTTAATTTTTTTAATTCAATTTATTTTAAATTAAAATTTTTTAATTTAATTAATTAATATTTTAATTGTACGAGTAATTGCTAGGGCAAGTTTAAGCGTAAGTGTACATTTAAGTGTTGTTGTGTGGCTTATTGTAAGGGTAAGGTTAAGTGTTAGGGTAATGGTTATGGTTAATTATAGGGTTAGGGTGAGAAAAACGTAAGATTAAGTATTAGCTAAAGGTTAAGGGTAAGGTTAATGTTAAGAGTAAGTGTAAGGTTTAGGGTAAGGGTTAGGTTAAGGATAAGTGTTAGGGTAAGGGTAAGGTTAATGGTAACCGTAAGTGTAAAGGAAAGGGTTAGGATAAGAGTAAGAATAAGGGTATGGGTAATGGTAAGGGTGAGGGTTAGGCTAAGGGTAAGTGTAAGGTTTAGATTTACGCTAAGGGTAAGTGTAGCAGAAAGGGTAAGGTTTACGGTAAGGTTTAAGGTTTAGGGTTAGGTTAAGGGGAAGGGGAAGGGGAAGGTAAGGGGAAGGGTTGGAGTAAGGTATAGGGTAAGGGTAAGGTTATGGTTAAAGGAAAGAGTAAGGGTAAGGAAAAAGTAAAGGTAAGGATTTGGGTAATGGTAAGGGTGAGAAGGGTTAGGGTAAGGGTTACGGTAAGGGTTAGGTAACGCAGTGTACAACCTGGGACGTCACACGCAGAGCTGCCTCTGGCAAGGTGAGTGAGGAACAGATGTAGCAGTTGTTGTGTTGTAGGTCTCACTGTTCCTCTAAGCATCCCCTCTTTGTCTTTTAGAGGTGTTGTAGCTGTTTGAAGAGGGTAGATTGAAGCATCTGCCTCGGGGGCTGGTAAGCGGCAGAGGTAAGGGAGCAGATGAGAGTAACTTACCTAGTTGTGCTGTGTCTTTGGATGCTGCATCGGCCTATGCGTTTCTTTTTCTTTCACAGGTGTCTCGCACAGGCTCAAAGGAGCAAACTGCACTCTGAAGAGCTGTGTAAGAAGAGGGGCTGGTCATGAGCTGGGTTGGAGCAGAACGACCAAGTAGCACAAGGTGACTATGAAAGGTGTCCGTCTTGCTTTGCAGGTGCCGTGGCAGGCTCTCCACAGAAGTGGATAAGGATATGAGATAAGGCCAGAGAGCGACAAGGAGCGGCACGTGCAGGGATGGTTTTGAAGCGCTGCGGTGGCTTACTCTTCTGTTCATCAGGTGCCACAGGCAAGGTGGGTTGTAACATCAGTCGTTATATTTGCATGAAAGCAGTTCACTTGAATGCCACAGTGCATCTGAGTAGGGTGTTCTAGCAGAACAAGCTTGTCTGGCACAGCGGTGCCTGATGGCAGTGTGTTTCCTCAGGTGAAGAGGTGCCTGAAGCCCCATCCTATCTAGCCTGCACACAATTATCTGAGAATGAAAGCTGCTTTCCAGTAATTCAGAAAGCCAAGTTACGTCTCAGCCTTGAGCATCTCGGGCTTTTGGGCTTTTTTTTTTTTTACAGACACTGTAACATTTGGCACCAGCACTAATACTTTTTTTGGCATATGTTTAGCGTTTGGGGCCTGTGTCTGGGATTTGGGCCCTGTCTCGAACCACTGGGGCTTTGTCCTGGGTTTTGGAGCCTGCCTCTAGAGTTCAGGGCCTGTGATTAGGCTTTTGGGGTCTGTGTCTGGGGGCCGGTATCTGGGGGCAAGGGGGGAGCTGCTTGTAGACCCTTGGGGCCGGCATTGAGGGGGTTGGGAGCTGACTCTACACCTTTGGGGCCTGCTTCTGGGGGCGGGGGGGGGTTGAGACCAGCATCTGGGGGAGGGGTGGGAGCTCTTTGTATTCCTTTGGAGCCTGTGTCGGGGGGCGGGGGGGAAGGGGAGGGTTGGTTGGGAGGTGCTTGTACACTGTTGGAGCCTGGGTTGAGGGAGGAGGTTTGGAGCTGCTTCTACACCTTTGGGCCTGGCATCGGGGGTAGGGGGTTGGGTGCTGGTTGTAGGGGCCTGTGTTTGGGGGGGGGGGGGCTTGGGACCTGCGTCTGGGGGAGGGGTGGGAGCTGCTTGTACACCTTTGGGGCCTGCATGTGTGGGGGGTCAGGGCCTGTGTCTAGCGGGCTGGGAACTGCTTGTACAATGTAGGAATCTGTTTCTGCAGGGTGGCTGGGAGCTGTTTGTACAACTTTGGGGCCAGCATCTGGGGGTGGCTGGGAGCTGCCTGTACACTGTAGGGGCCTGTGTTTGTGGGGGCCTTGGGGGCCTCCCTCGGGGCAGGGGGGTGGGTTGGGAGCTGCTTGTATAGGGTAGGGGGCCTGCCTGGCAGGGGTTGGGAGCTGCTTGTAGAATTTGGGTCGCTGTGTCTGGGGGGGCGGTTGGGGCCTGTGTCTCAGGGGTGTTGGGAACTGGTTGTACACCTTTGGGTCCTGTCTCAGGGGAGGAGCTACTTGTACACTTTTGGGGTCTGTATTTGAGGGGGGTTGTGATTCAAAGATCGAAGCCGAAATTCCTTTAAGTGGTATATTCTTTATTGCAGCGCTGGATGCATGGGGGATCTCTCCACCTATCGTGAATACCTAAAGCGGAAAGCAGTCTTGAATTTATACAATCAATCTATCAATATTCTACAAGCACCTATACATATGCATTACCTATCCCCGCCTTCCCTCGCTTCTTATGCTAATTAGCCTTTTGGCACCTTGCGCCTGCGTAGAGCCTTCCAAGAATTGTGGGCAGGGGTCTTTGGGACGTGGGCAGGGGTCTCTGGGAGGAAGACCCCGAGTCTTCCTCACAGTGTACTTTTCACCTTTGGTCAAGAATCTGCTGAATTGGCATGTTTCTTAATTGCGAGAGCTGGTTGTTGCCAATTCTTCCGTTTGTTGTATCTTTATAATGAATTCCAATGTCCAGTTTTGAGATTTATAGTCCTTACGTTTGTTTCTCTGTCCGTCTGCCGCTTCCTTATCATGAGTTTCAGTGTCTTGTTTTGAGATATACAGTCCATGTCTGGGGATTGTCCTTGCCACCCCAATGCCTCCCCAATACCTCCTTAATCAATCCCCCCTTTTCTTTTCCCATGCAAATTCTTTTGCATCAGATACTTTCATTATTTACAGTAACACAACAAAGCAGGCATCTAAACAACATGCACACAAATATTCCTAACACTACTAATACGATTAGAGCAATGAATACTTGTTTCAACCATTGGAAATTGGGCAACCAGGAGGTTAACTTATTCCATATTTCACTAAAACTCCATGAAAGATCATCTTTACTGATCTCATGTAGGATCCTGGTCTGCTTCCATATTTCTTCCAGGTCGGTAGAGATCCTTCCACTCTGATCTACATACATACAACAGCTTGTGTTTATTACTGTACAGACTCCCCCTTGAGTGGCCAGTAACAAGTCTAGGGTCATCTGCTTTTGTAATACTACCTGTGATAAACTAGATATCTCTTCTTGTTGAGCCTTCATAGCATCCAGAATTTTGTTTTCTAACTTCTCTATAATTGCAGAAATATTAACTATTGCCTTTTCCAATTCACTCACTCCTAACCATGTGACAAACCATCACACAAAACTATGAAAAGGGGTGTGTCTCTCTACCAATGGATTGTTAATTTTTCATCTGATTCTCCGGATATGATTTCTCAAGTAACCTTGAGGCACTACATCATGTACTGTCATATTGGGGACTACCGCTCCAAGAGTGCAAGTTCCTTTCCAATTCTCAGGCAAGACCTTACGGGCTGTATCATTGCATAGCCAATACCACCCTTTTCCTTCTGGAACCGTCCAGCTGGTTGAATTTGCCCAGCCGCTAGTCGTACTAATATCAATTGTTCAATTACAAGATGTCTGATTTCCCACATAAGTAGTATCCGTATTTATACAATGCTGTTTTCCTATACCCTTAGGCGGGTTACACCTTTGTACACATACATAATAGGATTCTAACGGCATGAAGCTACTCACTTCTAGTTCCAAAACTTCTTAATATTTTCGACCCCAAGATGTGTTTTCCCACAAATTAGTCCAAGATAAGTTTGCAGGCAAGGGAATCCCGATTAACGATACACCCTTATTCCCATGCTGTGGCAGATGGGTGCATACCCAACAGTTCGTCTTATTAGTTACTTGAGAAATTGTTTGTATTAAGGTCAGGTGTAAGTTCTCATCCCAAGTTGCCCACCCCAAATCCGAGAACCGCACCCCTGCAATCATTAGGATCTGGAAAACCGTAATTTTGTTGGTCCAATTGGAGTGCTGGTCTATATCCTCGCCGGGACCTTCTTCACCCTTGAATTGTGGATCCAAGCTGCTTGCTTCTTAATCTTAATGGCGGTGTGTGTTGTCAGTAATACTTGGTATGCTCCCATCCACTTTCCTTCCATTTTTCCTGCACGGGTTGTCCTGAAAAAGTCTTTATATATATATAATCCCCGAGCTTAAAGGGGTGGATCGGTTGATCCAACCCTCTAGCCCTGGTCCCTAAAACAAATGTATGTACTTTATTTAATTGTTTCTGAAGTTCAGTTATATAAGCATATAAATATTCTGATCCTAACTGCATTAGGTCCTCTCCACTAAATAGAAATTGCTACGGCCTTCCATATAAGATTTTGAAGGGACTCAAATTCCCTTTTATTCTAGGTTTGACTCTAATTCCAAGTAATGCTAAAGGGAGGGATTGAGGCCATGACAAATTAGCTTCTTATCCAATTTTAGCTATTTATTGTTTAATTAAATGGTTCATTTTTTCTACCTGTCCACTTGCCTGTGGTCTATAAGGAGTATGCAGTTGCCAATCTATCTTTAGAATCTTACTTATCTGTTCTACCACTTGTGCACAAAAATGTGAAACTCTATCAGAAGACATTGCTACTAGAATCCCAAAGCATGGTATTATTTCATTTAACAAGACTTTAACCACTTCTCTTGCTTTGTTTGTTCGACAGGGAAAGGCTTCAGGCCTTCCTGAAAACGTGTCAGTCAGAACCAGTAAATAATGATACCCCCCTTTTCTAGGGAGTTCTGAAAAATCAATTTGCCACTGTTGCCCCGAATAATTTCCTTTACCGATTATTCCAAATTTTATTCTATCCTTGGTATTGGGGTTATTGTGTAAGCAAATGCTACATTGTTGAGTTACTTGTTTTATCATATCGTCCCACTAATGTCTGACTCGGGCTCTTATGCAGTGTGCCAGCTCCCCAATGCGTTTTATTGTGTTCTGTAAGAACTATGGGCCATGTCAAACTAGAGGGTATTACTATGTGGTTATCTTTTAAATATACTCATCCATCTGGTTTCATTTTACCTTTCAAATCTTCAATTAATTTTAAGTCTTCTTTTGTATAATTTGATATAGTTTGGATTTTACCGTCTGGTATCAAAGACAATGCCTTCACCTCAGTTATTTCAGCTGCCTGCTTAGCCTCTGCCAATCGATTTTCCAATTTCAAAATCGCTGTTCCCCTTTTGGTGTCCCTGACAATGCATGATAGCTACCTTTTCTGGTTGTTTTACAGCCTCTAACAATTTTAAAATTTCTTCAGCATACTTTGTGTTTTCACTGAGCGGTCAGCAATCCATGTTCTTTCCAAATTGCTCCATGAGCATGTACCACGCCGAATGTATATTTAGAATCTGTCCAAATATTTACCCTTTTTCCCGCTGCCAGTTCCAATGCTCTCGTGAGAGCAACTATCTCCGCCTTTTGAGCTGATGTTCCAGGGGGTAAAGGCTTAGACTCGATTACCTGCTGAGTAGTTGTTATAGCATATCCAGCTTTACGTTGTCTTTGCGTAACAAAACTGCTCCCATCCGTGAACCAAGTTTCTTCCGCATCTTCCATGGGCTCCTCCTTAAGGTCTGGTCGGCTGGAATACACAGTCTCTAGAGTTTCTAAACAATCGTGAATCACAGCTTGTGCCGGAGCATCACTAAGAAAAGAGGCTAGATTCACAATATGAATTATCACAATTTCCACGTCGTCCTGTTCTACCAATATTGCTTGATATTTCAAAATCATCAATTCTTGTTTAAGTTGTTTAAAGACTTTTTGTGCTTCTCCAGTCCAGACTAACTTTGACTGGTTAATCTTTATCAATTCACATAGAGGCTTTACCAATAGTCCATAATTATAAATCCAAAGGCGACACCAACCTGTCATTCCTAAAAAGCTTTGTAGCTCCTTTACTATTTGAGGTTCTGGAGTCCGGCAAATGACTTCCTGATGTTCAGTTCCTAGTTCTCGTTGTCCTTCCGAAATGTCAAATCCCAGATAGGTCACACTTTGTTGAGCCAGCTGGACTTTCTGTCAAGAGACTTGATATCCATTTAAACCCAGAAAATTAAGACGACTTATAGTCCATTGAATACAACTCCCTTTAGTCTCGGTAGCTATTAAGAGATCATCTACATATTGTAACAAAGCACCTTCAGTGTCCGGAGGTATCCATGTTTCGAGTTCCCTTGCTAATTGGTTTCCAAAAATAGTGGGGCTATTCTTGAATCCTTGAGGTAGTAATGTCCACGTAAGCTGCGTCTTTCTGCCCGAATCGGGATTTTCCCATTCAAAGGCGAATAGGTTTTGGCTTTCTGTGGCTAAGCCTAGGCAGAAGAAGGCATCTTTTAAATCCAGTACGGTAAACCAGACTTGACTATTCTTTAATTTAGTCAGCAAAGTATAAGGGTTTGCCACTACTGGATGTATATCCTCAGTGATTTTATTTATGGCCCTCAAATCCTGAACTAGCCTATAGCTTTTTCATCTGCCTTTTTAATTGGCAATATGGGTGCATTGTATTCTGATTCGCATTCAATCAATAATCCATACTGTAAAAATTGATCAATTATCTCTTTAATTCCTTTCCTATCTTCTATCCTCAAAGGATATTACTTAACCTTAACGGGTTTCTCTCCTGGCTTTAATTTAATAATTAAATTTTAGGATTAGGTGCTGGTTGTAGGGGCCTGTGTTTGGGGGGGGGGGGGCTTGGGACCTGCGTCTGGGGGAGGGGTGGGAGCTGCTTGTACACCTTTGGGGCCTGCATGTGTGGGGGGTCAGGGCCTGTGTCTAGCGGGCTGGGAACTGCTTGTACAATGTAGGAATCTGTTTCTGCAGGGTGGCTGGGAGCTGTTTGTACAACTTTGGGGCCAGCATCTGGGGGTGGCTGGGAGCTGCCTGTACACTGTAGGGGCCTGTGTTTGTGGGGGCCTTGGGGGCCTCCCTCGGGGGGGGGGGGGAGGGTTGGGAGCTGCTTGTATAGGGTAGGGGGCCTGCCTGGCAGGGGTTGGGAGCTGCTTGTAGAATTTGGGTCCCTGTGTCTGGGGAGGGGGTTGGGGCCTGTGTCTCAGGGGTGTTGGGAACTGGTTGTACACCTTTGGGTCCTGTCTCTGGGGGGGAGCTACTTGTACACTTTTGGGGTCTGTATTTGAGGGGGGTTGGGAGTTGCTCATGCATTCTAGGTGCCTCCCTTTTGAAAAGGGTTGGGGCCTGCATCTGTGGGTGGTTGGGAGCTGCTTGTACACTATAGGGGCCATGGTCTTGGAGGGGGGTCTGGGCTGTTTATACACCTCTGTGGCCTGTGTTTGGGGGGGGGGGGGGTGGGCCTGTGCCTGGGGGAGTTGGGAGGTGCTTGTTCACTCTAGGAGCCTCCATTTGGGGGTCTTTGGGGCCTCCCTTTGAGGGGGAGGGAGTTGGGAGTTGGTTGTACACCTCCGCATCCCATGTCTTGGGGAGGGGGGGGGGGAGTTGGACCGGTCTCTGAAGGGGCGGGTTGTGAGCTGCTTGTACACCTGTGTCGGGGGGGAGGGTAGGGGGGATGGCGGGGGGCGGGCCCGGGTCTTGGGCCAGTGTCTGGGTGGAGTCCAGTTCTTGGGAGGGGGTGGTGGGGTAGGAGCTGCTTGTGGGCAGTTGGGGTCTGCATCTGGGTGTGGTTGGTGCCTGCTTCTGTTGGCAGTTTGGGGCCTGCTTGTAGACTTGTGCAGCCTGGGTTTGGGGGCTTTTCTGTAACGTTTGGGGTCTGCATTTTTGCTTTGGGATGCATCTTGAGCTTTTGAGGCCTAGCAGTAGCATTTGGGGCCTGCATCTGGGGCTTTTCTGTAGCATTTTGGTTGCGTATTTGTGATTTGGGGCCTGTATCGTGGGTTTTGCCTTTTTTGTAGTTTCCATCTTTGTGTGTGTGTGTTTCGTTGTTGGTTGTCTGGGGTTAGGGGCAGTTTGGGGTTTGGATTAAGGTCAGTGTCATTAGCGTTAGGGGGTTGATAATAAGGGTTAGGGTTGTGGTTAGAGTTGTTAGGTTTAAGGGGAATAAGGATTTCAGGGTAAGGGGATCAAGGTTGTGGGAATAAAAATGTTGTTTTTGCGCAGTTACATCCTGTAGAGGGAAGGAAGGTGGTATTGAGATATGCTTGCAGTGATAAGACAGCTTAACAGTGTGAAATGAGTTCATCTGATTCGTGTCAATATGGAACAATGCTAGGGCCGCATGATATGATGAAAAGTCTGAGAAAACCAGAGTGGTTAATATATATAGTTCTTGAATCTTGCAAAGGAATGGTCCAGCAATTCCGGTCAATAGAGGATAAGAGAACAAAGGGGTTTCAGAATAACTGCTAACTATTACAACTGTTGCATGGGACACTATGCAAGTGTCTGCCATCCAGCCAAGATGGACAAAGGAGATGGACAAGAGAAAAGCCTGGGAGGAAGACTACGAGCCTTCAGTACGAGCGGCCCCCAGAGGGACCACCGGAGACTGATAACGCCTGCACCAGTGGGAGGGTTTGGATTCTGGGAACTAATTAGAATAACCCTGCCTTTTGTAGAAGTAGTAATGAATATGTATTAGCCTAGCAGCATAAAAACCAGCCGCCTGATGTAACTTGTGTGCGTCTTGGTGGAGCAGAGACTCCTGGCGCACCCAGCGCTGCTTGCTTACCTCTATTCATTTAATAAATTGTAAATTTCAATTGCAATCCTATTTGGGACCCAGTCATTTATTACAAGTGGGCTCTCGTCCGGGAGGGCTTTGGTTCCTGATTTCTGGTTTGATCTAGGAGAGGCACCCCCACCATTTGGTGGCTGCTGTTTGAGTCAGGTCGGAACTAATGGCATCTTAAACCTGAATAAAGGTAAGCAAAGTTTCTGATTCTTTTTTTCAGCTCCCTTGCCAGCTGCAGCACTATATTTTGCCCATAATTGTGTGTGTGAAGATCCGAATGAAGATGACGGAGTCGTAAGCATTTAAAGCGTATACCGTTCGGTTGGGTGGGGTTCGGTTGCCTGTGTGTGTAAGAGTGTGACTGAGATGGAACTTAGTTCCGAAGCGATTGTGGAGGTCTTCTAACCGCGGTTCCAATCTCCCGCGAGGGACTTGGCCGGTGAAGGACCGAAGGGATTCCTATAGGACTTGTGGGTGTGTGATAGGTCCTCGACCCCCTGCAAGACACTCTTACTAAGGTAACCAAGGGCTATGGGAATTGCCATAGTAAAATTCCTAGATGGGTCAGACAAAATCAAAGACCAGAGACCGGAAGAAAGGGAGCAAATTACCAGTCATACCACCAGAAAGTCCATTAGGAATAACGATTAGAAATTGGAATGATAGGGACCCCAGAAAAGGAAAAAGTAAATTAAAAATGGTCCAGTATTATGTGACAGAATGGCCAAAGGAGCCTTTAAGACTACATGTCTTTTGGCCTGTTTTTGGAACCTTCGAAGACTGGATTTGCCAGGCCTTAAATATCCATGTTAATTCAAAGGAAGCTTTTAGCCAGGAAGAAAGCGATTATGCAGGATTATGGATCAGGAGGACTTCAGGTCCTTTTCCAGCCTCAATATTTACACTAAAAGCAGGTAAGAAATTTGAAGAACAAGAAGAACATGAAAAAGAAAAAGAAGATAAACGTGAGCCGTTGGATAAGCTACCACCTCCATATCCTAACAATCCACCCCCGGCGGCTCCCCCTCCGGTGGCTGTGGTATCGCCACCAGTACCACCGTTGCCCCAGCTTCCACCACCAACAGCACCAGAATTAGACCGACCTCCGGCCACATGCAGGAGAAGCAGGACGGAAGTATCTGAGAGGGCTTCTCTATATCCCTTAAGGGAGGTAACTGGTGTATAACTGGTGCGCGTCTTGGTGGAGCAGAGACTCCCGGCGTACCCAGCACTGTTTGCTTACCTCTATTCATTCAGTGAATTGT
>NW_028181412.1:222500-280000 GCF_964211825.1 Aythya ferina | reverse complement strand
AAATGTACAATCCACTCCCAACCACCAGAAAACCCAATGGAAACCCAAAAAAAAAACAAACGGAGACCTCAAAACACGTCAAAAACACCCCAAACAAGAATGGGATAACCCCCCAAAAAGAAAGAAAACCCCAAAAAAATAGATCCACCCCAAAACGACACTAAACCTACCTGATGTTCTCCAAAACACGCAAGTTAAACTTTTCCAACATGATGAAAAACAAGAACCCAACAAAACCCAACAGAGACCCCAAAACATGTCAAAAACACCCCAAAAAAGAACGGGATCACCCCCAAAACTGGAAGAAAATTCCCCCCCCCAAAAATTTACAATTTTCACCATGATGACCAACATGAACCAAACGAAAACCCAAAAGGAGACACCAAAACACGTCAAAAACACCCCAAAAAAGAAAGGGATCACCCATGAACTGGAAGAAAATCCCCAAAAAGCACAGATCCAATCCCAAAACCAGCCTAAACCTACCTGATGTTCTCCAAAACCCACAAATTTACCCTTTTCCACCATGATGACCATGGAAAACCCAACGAAACCCAATGGAGACAAAAAACATGTCAAAAAAAAAAAAAAAAAAAAAAAAAAAGAACAGGATCTCCCCAAAAAAACAGAAGAAAAACCCAAATGCCATAGATCCACCCCAAAAGTCCCCCTAAGCCTACCTGATGTTCTCCAAAACCCACAATTTACCCTTTTTCACAATGATGACCAACGAGAACCCAACAAAACCCAACGGACAACCCCAAAACACGTCAAAAACACCCCAAAAAAGAACAGGATCACCCCAAAAAACAGAAGAAAACCCCAAATACCATGAATCCACCCCAAAAGTCCCCCTAAACCTACCTGAAGTTCTCCAAAACCCACAATTTACCCTTTTCCACCAAGATGCCAACAGAAAACCCAACAAAACCCAACAGAGACATCAAAACATGTCAAAAACACCCCAAAAAAGAACGGGATAACCCCCAAAACTGGAAGAAAATCCCCCAAAAGCATGGATCCAATCCCAAAACCACCCTAAACCTACCTGATCTTCTCCAAATCCCAAAGTCCACTCCCAACCACCATAAAACCCATTAGGAACTCAACAAAACGCAACAGAAACCCCAAAACACCTCAAAAACACCCCAAAAGCAAACCGGATCAGAAGAAAATACGTGATTTAACCCCAAGAAAACCCTTAAACCTACCTGATCTTCTCCAAATCCCAAAATCCACTCCCACCCACCATAAAACCCATTAGGAACTCAACAAAACGCAACGGAAACCACAAAACACGTCAAAAACACCCCAAAAAAGAACTGGATCAGAAGAAAAAAAAACAAAACTATGCATTTCCCTCCCAAATCACCCTAAACTCACCTGATCTTCTTCAAAACCCACAATCCACTCCCATTTAGCTTAACGACCAACGAGAACACAACAAAACCCAACGGAGACCCCAAAAACGTCAAAAACACCCCAAAAAAGAACTGGTTCAACCCCAACAACGAAAGAAAACCCCAAAAGCCATAGATCCACACCAAAAGTCCCCCTAAACCTACCTGATGTTCTCCAAAACCCACAATTTACCATTTTCCGCCACGATGACCAACGAGTACACAACAAAACCCAACGGAGACCCCCAAACACCTCAAAAATTTCCCAAAAAAGAACGGGACCACCCCAAGAAACAGAAGAAAACACCAAAAAACATGACTCTGCCCCAAAAGTCCCCCTAAACCTACCTGATGTTCTCCAAAAGCCACAATTTACACTTTTTCACCATGATGACCAACAAGAACCCAACTAAAACCCAACGGAGACCCCAAAACACGTCATAAACACCCCAAAAAAGAACAGGATCACCCAAAAAAAACAGAAGAAAAGACCAAATACCATGAATCCACCCCAAAATTCCCCTAAACCTATCTGAAGTTCTCCAAAACACACAATTTACAATTTTCCACCACCATGACCACGGAAAACCCAAGGAACACCAACGGAGACCCCAAAACACGTCAAAAACACCCCAAAAAAGAACGGGATCACCCCAAAAAACAAAAGAAAATCCCCCAAAACCATAGATCCAATCCCAAAACCAACCTAAACCTACCTGATGTTCTCCAAAACCAACAATTTACCCTTTTCCACCATGATGACCACGGAAAACGCAATGAAACCCAATGGAGACCCCAAAACACGTCAAAAACACCCCCAAAATGAATTGGATCACCCCCCCCCCAAAAAAAAAAAAACAGAAGAAAACACCATATATCATGAATCCACACCAAAAGTCCCCCTAAACCTACCTGATTTTCTCCAAAACCCACAATTTACACTTTTCCACCATGATGACCACGGAAAACCCAACGAAACCCAACAAAGAACCCAAAACACGTCAGAAACACCCCAAAAATGAATTCGATCACCCCAAAACTGGAACAAAATCCCCCAAAACCATAGATCCACCCCAAAAACACCCTAAATCTACCTGATGTTCTCCAAAACCCACAATTTACACTTTTCCACCATGATGACCACGGAAAACCCAACGAAACCCAACGGAGAACCCAAAACACGTCAAAAACACCCCAAACAAGAACAGGATCACCCCCAAAACCAAAGAAAACCCCAAAAAGCACGGATCCAATCCCAAAACCACTCTAAACGTACCTGATGTTCTCCAAATCCAAATGTCCACTCCCAACCACCATAAAACCCATTAGGAACTCAACGAAACCCAACGGAAACCCCAAAACACGTCAAAAACACCCCAAAAAAGAACTGAATCAGAAGAAAAAACACCAAAAACTATGAATTTCCCCGCAAAACCACCCTAAACTCACCTGATCTTCTTCAAAACCCACAATCCACTCCCATTTCCCTTAAGGACCAACGAGAATCCAACTAAAACCCAACGGAGACCCCAAAACAAGTCAAAAACACCCCAAACAAGAACAGGATAACCCCTAAAAAAGAAAGAAAACCCCCCAAAAAATAGATCCACCCCAAAACCACACTAAACCTACCTGATGTTCTCCAAATCCCAAAGTCCACTCCCAACAAACTTAAAACACATTAGGAAATCAACAAAACGCAACGGAAACCCCAAAACACGTCAAAAACACCACAAAAAAAAAAAAGCGGGATCACCCCCAAAACCGAAAGAAAACCCTAAAAGCCGTTGATCCACCCCAAAAGTCCCCCTAAACCTACCGGATGTTCTCCAATAACCACAATTTACCCGTTTTCACCATGATGAACAACAAGAACCCAACAAAAAACAACGGAGACCCCAAAACACGTCAAAAACACCCCAAAAAATAACTGAATCAGAAGAAAAAACACCAAAAACTATGAATTTCCCCGCAAAACCACCCTAAACTCACCTGATCTTCTTCAAAACCCACAATCCACTCCCATTTCCCTTAAGGACCAACGAGAATCCAACTAAAACCCAACGGAGACCCCAAAACAAGTCAAAAACACCCCAAACAAGAACGGAATCACCCCCAAAACTGGAAGAAAATCCCCAAAAAACATAGATCCACCCCAAAACGACACTAAACCTACCTGATGTTCTCCAAAACACGCAAGTTAAACTTTTCCAACATGATGAAAAACAAGAACCCAACAAAACCCAACAGAGACCCCAAAACATGTCAAAAACACCCCAAAAAAGAACGGGATCACCCCCAAAACTGGAAGAAAATTCCCCCCCCAAAAATTTACAATTTTCACCATGATGACCAACATGAACCAAACGAAAACCCAAAAGGAGACACCAAAACACGTCAAAAACACCCCAAAAAAGAAAGGGATCACCCATAAACTGGAAGAAAATCCCCAAAAAGCACAGATCCAATCCCAAAACCAGCCTAAACCTACCTGATGTTCTCCAAAACCCACAAATTTACCCTTTTCCACCATGATGACCATGGAAAACCCAACGAAACCCAATGGAGACAAAAAACGTGTCAAAAAAAAAAAAAAAAAAAACAAAAAAGAACAGGATCTCCCCCAAAAACAGAAGAAAAACCCAAATGCCATAGATCCACCCCAAAAGTCCCCCTAAGCCTACCTGATGTTCTCCAAAACCCACAATTTACCCTTTTTCACAATGATGACCAACGAGAACCCAACAAAACCCAACGGACAACCCCAAAACACGTCAAAAACACCCCAAAAAAGAACAGGATCACCCCAAAAAACAGAAGAAAACCCCAAATACCATGAATCCACCCCAAAAGTCCCCCTAAACCTACCTGAAGTTCTCCAAAACCCACAATTTACCCTTTTCCACCAAGATGCCAACAGAAAACCCAACAAAACCCAACAGAGACATCAAAACATGTCAAAAACACCCCAAAAAAGAACGGGATAACCCCCAAAACTGGAAGAAAATCCCCCAAAAGCATGGATCCAATCCCAAAACCACCCTAAACCTACCTGATCTTCTCCAAATCCCAAAGTCCACTCCCAACCACCATAAAACCCATTAGGAACTCAACAAAACGCAACAGAAACCCCAAAACACCTCAAAAACACCCCAAAAGCAAACCGGATCAGAAGAAAATACGTGATTTAACCCCAAGAAAACCCTTAAACCTACCTGATCTTCTCCAAATCCCAAAATCCACTCCCACCCACCATAAAACCCATTAGGAACTCAACAAAACGCAACGGAAACCCAAAAACACGTCAAAAACACCCCAAAAAAGAACTGGATCAGAAGAAAAAAAAAACAAAACTATGCATTTCCCTCCCAAATCACCCTAAACTCACCTGATCTTCTTCAAAACCCACAATCCACTCCCATTTAGCTTAACGACCAACGAGAACCCAACAAAACCCAACGGAGACCCCAAAAACGTCAAAAACACCCCAAAAAAGAACTGGTTCAACCCCAACAATGAAAGAAAACCCCAAAAGCCATAGATCCACACCAAAAATCCCCCTAAACCAACCTGAAGTTCTCCAAAACCCACAATTTACACTTTTCCACATTGATGACCATGGAAAACCCAACGAAACCCAACGGAGACCACAAAACACGTCAAAAAAAAAAAAAAAAAAAAAAAAAAAAAAAAGCGATCACCCCCAAAATTGGAAGAAAATCCTTCAAAATCATAGATCCACCCCAAAACCACCCTAAACCTACCTGATGATCTCCAAAACCCACAATTTACAATTTTCCAACATGATGACCATGGAAAACCCAACGAAACCCAACGGAGACCCCAAAAGAAGTCAAAAACACCCAAAACAAGAACGGGATAAACCCTAAAAACGAAAGAAAACCCCAAAAGCCATAGATCCACACCAAAAGTCCCCCTAAACCTACCTGATGTTCTCCAAAACCCACAATTTACACTTTTTCACCAGGATGACCAACATGAACCAAACGAAAACCCAAAACGAGACACCAAAACACGTCAAGAACACCCCAAAAATAAAGGGATCACCCATAAACTGGAAGAAAATCCCCAAAAAGCACGGATCCAATCCCAAAACCACCCTAAACCTACCTGATGTTCTCCAAAACCCACAATTTACCATTTTCCACCACGATGACCAACGAGTACACAACAAAACCCAACGGAGACCCCCAAACACCTCAAAAATTTCCCAAAAAAGAACGGGACCACCCCAAGAAACAGAAGAAAACACCAAAAAACATGACTCTGCCCCAAAAGTCCCCCTAAACCTACCTGATGTTCTCCAAAACCCACAATTTACACTTTTTCACCATGATGACCAACAAGAACCCAACTAAAACCCAACGGAGACCCCAAAACAACACCTTATAAACACCCCAAAAAAGAACAGGATCACCCAAAAAAAAACAGAAGAAAAGACCAAATACCATGAATCCACCCCAAAATTCCCCTAAACCTACCTGAAGTTCTCCAAAACACACAATTTACAATTTTCCACCACCATGACCACGGAAAACCCAAGGAATACCAACGGAGACCCCAAAACACGTCAAAAACACCCCAAAAAAGAACGGGATCACCCCCAAAAACAAAAGAAAATCCCCCAAAACCATAGATCCAATCCCAAAACCAACCTAAACCTACCTGATGTTCTCCAAAACCAACAATTTACCCTTTTCCACCATGATGACCACGGAAAACGCAACGAAACCCAATGGAGACCCCAAAACACGTCAAAAACACCCCCAAAATGAATTGGATCACCCCCCCCCCAAAAAAAAAAAAAAAAAAAACAGAAGAAAACCCCATATATCATGAATCCACCCCAAAAGTCCCCCTAAACCTACCTGATGTTCTCTAATACCCACAATTTACCCGTTTTCACCATGATGAACAACAAGAACCCAACAAAAACCAACGGAGACCCCAAAAACGTCAAAAACACCCCAAAAAAGAACTGGTTCAACCCCAACAACGAAAGAAAACCCCAAAAGCCATAGATCCACACCAAAAGTCCCCCTAAACCTACCTGATGTTCTCCAAAACCCACAATTTACCATTTTCCGCCACGATGACCAACGAGTACACAACAAAACCCAACGGAGACCCCCAAACACCTCAAAAATTTCCCAAAAAAGAACGGGACCACCCCAAGAAACAGAAGAAAACACCAAAAAACATGACTCTGCCCCAAAAGTCCCCCTAAACCTACCTGATGTTCTCCAAAAGCCACAATTTACACTTTTTCACCATGATGACCAACAAGAACCCAACTAAAAACCAACGGAGACCCCAAAACACGTCAAAAACACCCCAAAAAAGAACTGAATCAGAAGAAAAAACACCAAAAACTATGAATTTCCCCGCAAAACCACCCTAAACTCACCTGATCTTCTTCAAAACCCACAATCCACTCCCATTTCCCTTAAGGACCAACGAGAATCCAACTAAAACCCAACGGAGACCCCAAAACAAGTCAAAAACACCCCAAACAAGAACGGAATCACCCCCAAAACTGGAAGAAAATCCCCCAAAAACATAGATCCACCCCAAAACGACACTAAACCTACCTGATGTTCTCCAAAACACGCAAGTTAAACTTTTCCAACATGATGAAAAACAAGAACCCAACAAAACCCAAAAGGAGACACCAAAACACGTCAAAAACACCCCAAAAAAGAAAGGGATCACCCATAAACTGGAAGAAAATCCCCAAAAAGCACAGATCCAATCCCAAAACCAGCCTAAACCTACCTGATGTTCTCCAAAACCCACAAATTTACCCTTTTCCACCATGATGACCATGGAAAACCCAACGAAACCCAATGGAGACAAAAAACGTGCCAAAAAAAAAAAAAAAAAAGAACAAAAAAGAACAGGATCTCCCCCAAAAACAGAAGAAAAACCCAAATGCCATAGATCCACCCCAAAAGTCCCCCTAAGCCTACCTGATGTTCTCCAAAACTCACAATTTACCCTTTTTCACAATGATGACCAACGAGAACCCAACAAAACCCAACGGACAACCCCAAAACACGTCAAAAACACCCCAAAAAAGAACAGGATCACCCCAAAAAACAGAAGAAAACCCCAAATACCATGAATCCACCCCAAAAGTCCCCCTAAACCTACCTGAAGTTCTCCAAAACCCACAATTTACCCTTTTCCACCAAGATGCCAACAGAAAACCCAACAAAACCCAACAGAGACATCAAAACATGTCAAAAACACCCCAAAAAAGAACGGGATAACCCCCAAAACTGGAAGAAAATCCCCCAAAAGCATGGATCCAATCCCAAAACCACCCTAAACCTACCTGATCTTCTCCAAATCCCAAAGTCCACTCCCAACCACCATAAAACCCATTAGGAACTCAACAAAACGCAACAGAAACCCCAAAACACCTCAAAAACACCCCAAAAGCAAACCGGATCAGAAGAAAATACGTGATTTAACCCCAAGAAAACCCTTAAACCTACCTGATCTTCTCCAAATCCCAAAATCCACTCCCACCCACCATAAAACCCATTAGGAACTCAACAAAACGCAACGGAAACCACAAAACACGTCAAAAACACCCCAAAAAAGAACTGGATCAGAAGAAAAAAAAAACAAAACTATGCATTTCCCTCCCAAATCACCCTAAACTCACCTGATCTTCTTCAAAACCCACAATCCACTCCCATTTAGCTTAACGACCAACGAGAACACAACAAAACCCAACGGAGACCCCAAAAACGTCAAAAACACCCCAAAAAAGAACTGGTTCAACCCCAACAACGAAAGAAAACCCCAAAAGCCATAGATCCACACCAAAAGTCCCCCTAAACCTACCTGATGTTCTCCAAAACCCACAATTTACCATTTTCCGCCACGATGACCAACGAGTACACAACAAAACCCAACGGAGACCCCCAAACACCTCAAAAATTTCCCAAAAAAGAACGGGACCACCCCAAGAAACAGAAGAAAACACCAAAAAACATGACTCTGCCCCTAAAGTCCCCCTAAACCTACCTGATGTTCTCCAAAAGCCACAATTTACACTTTTTCACCATGATGACCAACAAGAACCCAACTAAAACCCAACGGAGACCCCAAAACACGTCATAAACACCCCAAAAAAGAACAGGATCACCCAAAAAAAACAGAAGAAAAGACCAAATACCATGAATCCACCCCAAAATTCCCCTAAACCTATCTGAAGTTCTCCAAAACACACAATTTACAATTTTCCACCACCATGACCACGGAAAACCCAAGGAACACCAACGGAGACCCCAAAACACGTCAAAAACACGCCAAAAAAGAACGGGATCACCCCCAAAAACAAAAGAAAATCCCCCAAAACCATAGATCCAATCCCAAAACCAACCTAAACCTACCTGATGTTCTCCAAAACCAACAATTTACCCTTTTCCACCATGATGACCACGGAAAACGCAATGAAACCCAATGGAGACCCCAAAACACGTCAAAAACACCCCCAAAATGAATTGGATCACCCCCCCCCCAAAAAAAAAAAAAAAAAAAACAGAAGAAAACCCCATATATCATGAATCCACCCCAAAAGTCCCCCTAAACCTACCTGATGTTCTCCAAAACCCACAATTTACACTTTTCCACCATGATGACCACGGAAAACCCAACGAAACCCAACGGAGAACCCAAAACACGTCAAAAACACCCCAAACAAGAACAGGATCACCCCCAAAACCAAAGAAAACCCCTAAAAGCACGGATCCAATCCCAAAACCACTCTAAACGTACCTGATGTTCTCCAAATCCAAATGTCCACTCCCAACCACCATAAAACCCATTAGGAACTCAACGAAACCCAACGGAAACCCCAAAACACGTCAAAAACACCCCAAAAAAGAACTGAATCAGAAGAAAAAACACCAAAAACTATGAATTTCCCCGCAAAACCACCCTAAACTCACCTGATCTTCTTCAAAACCCACAATCCACTCCCATTTCCCTTAAGGACCAACGAGAATCCAACTAAAACCCAACGGAGACCCCAAAACAAGTCAAAAACACCCCAAACAAGAACAGGATAACCCCTAAAAAAGAAAGAAAACCCCAAAAAAACATAGATCCACCCCAAAACCACACTAAACCTACCTGATGTTCTCCAAATCCCAAAGTCCACTCCCAACAAACTTAAAACACATTAGGAAATCAACAAAACGCAACGGAAACCCCAAAACACGTCAAAAACACCACAAAAAAAAGCGGGATCACCCCCAAAACCGAAAGAAAACCCTAAAAGCCGTTGATCCACCCCAAAAGTCCCCCTAAACCTACCTGATGTTCTCCAATACCCACAATTTACCCGTTTTCACCATGATGAACAACAAGAACCCAACAAAAACCAACGGAGACCCCAAAACACGTCAAAAACACCCCAAAAAAGAACTGAATCAGAAGAAAAAACACCAAAAACTATGAATTTCCCCGCAAAACCACCCTAAACTCACCTGATCTTCTTCAAAACCCACAATCCACTCCCATTTCCCTTAAGGACCAACGAGAATCCAACTAAAACCCAATGGAGACCCCAAAACAAGTCAAAAACACCCCAAACAAGAACGGAATCACCCCCAAAACTGGAAGAAAATCCCCAAAAAACATAGATCCACCCCAAAACGACACT
Source organism: Aythya ferina (assembly GCF_964211825.1). Classification (NCBI taxonomy): domain Eukaryota; kingdom Metazoa; phylum Chordata; class Aves; order Anseriformes; family Anatidae; genus Aythya; species Aythya ferina. The sequence goes on along the minus strand of NW_028181412.1, from coordinate 269,899 downwards.
AAACCTACCTGATGTTCTCCAAAACACGCAAGTTAAACTTTTCCAACAGGATGAAACACAAGAACCCAACAAAACCCAACAGAGACCCCAAAACATGTCAAAAACACCCCAAAAAAGAACGGGATCACCCCCAAAACTGGAAGAAAATTCCCCCCCACAAAAATTTACAATTTTCACCATGATGACCAACATGAACCAAACGAAAACCCAAAAGGAGACACCAAAACTCGTCAAAAACACCCCAAAAAAGAAAGGGATCACCCATAAACTGGAAGAAAATCCCCAAAAAGCACAGATCCAATCCCAAAACCAGCCTAAACCTACCTGATGTTCTCCAAAACCCACAAATTTACCCTTTTCCACCATGATGACCATGGAAAACCCAACGAAACCCAATGGAGACAAAAAACGTGCCAAAAAAAAAAAAAAAAAAACAAAAAAGAACAAAAAAGAACAGGATCTCCCCCAAAAACAGAAGAAAAACGCAAATGCCATAGATCCACCCCAAAAGTCCCCCTAAGCCTACCTGATGTTCTCCAAAACTCACAATTTACCCTTTTTCACAATGATGACCAACGAGAACCCAACAAAACCCAACGGACAACCCCAAAACACGTCAAAAACACCCCAAAAAAGAACAGGATCACCCCAAAAAACAGAAGAAAACCCCAAATACCATGAATCCACCCCAAAAGTCCCCCTAAACCTACCTGAAGTTCTCCAAAACCCACAATTTACCCTTTTCCACCAAGATGCCAACAGAAAACCCAACAAAACTCAACAGAGACATCAAAACATGTCAAAAACACCCCAAAAAAGAACGGGATAACCCCCAAAACTGGAAGAAAATCCCCCAAAAGCATGGATCCAATCCCAAAACCACCCTAAACCTACCTGATCTTCTCCAAATCCCAAAGTCCACTCCCAACCACCATAAAACCCATTAGGAACTCAACAAAACGCAACAGAAACCCCAAAACACCTCAAAAACACCCCAAAAGCAAACCGGATCAGAAGAAAATACGTGATTTAACCCCAAGAAAACCCTTAAACCTACCTGATCTTCTCCAAATCCCAAAATCCACTCCCACCCACCATAAAACCCATTAGGAACTCAACAAAACGCAACGGAAACCACAAAACACGTCAAAAACACCCCAAAAAAGAACTGGATCAGAAGAAAAAAAAAAACAAAACTATGCATTTCCCTCCCAAATCACCCTAAACTCACCTGATCTTCTTCAAAACCCACAATCCACTCCCATTTAGCTTAACGACCAACGAGAACACAACAAAACCCAACGGAGACCCCAAAAACGTCAAAAACACCCCAAAAAAGAACTGGTTCAACCCCAACAACGAAAGAAAACCCCAAAAGCCATAGATCCACACCAAAAGTCCCCCTAAACCTACCTGATGTTCTCCAAAACCCACAATTTACCATTTTCCGCCACGATGACCAAAGAGTACACAACAAAACCCAACGGAGACCCCCAAACACCTCAAAAATTTCCCAAAAAAGAACGGGACCACCCCAAGAAACAGAAGAAAACACCAAAAAACATGACTCTGCCCCAAAAGTCTCCCTAAACCTACCTGATGTTCTCCAAAAGCCACAATTTACACTTTTTCACCATGATGACCAACAAGAACCCAACTAAAACCCAACGGAGACCCCAAAACACGTCATAAACACCCCAAAAAAGAACAGGATCACCCAAAAAAAAACAGAAGAAAAGACCAAATACCATGAATCCACCCCAAAATTCCCCTAAACCTACCTGAAGTTCTCCAAAACACACAATTTACAATTTTCCACCACCATGACCACGGAAAACCCAAGGAACACCAACGGAGACCCCAAAACACGTCAAAAACACCCCAAAAAAGAACGGGATCACCCCCAAAAACAAAAGAAAATCCCCCAAAACCATAGATCCAATCCCAAAACCAACCTAAACCTACCTGATGTTCTCCAAAACCAACAATTTACCCTTTTCCACCATGATGACCACGGAAAACGCAACGAAACCCAATGGAGACCCCAAAACACGTCAAAAACACCCCCAAAATGAATTGGATCACCCCCCCCCCAAAAAAAAAAAAAACAGAAGAAAACCCCATATATCATGAATCCACACCAAAAGTCCCCCTAAACCTACCTGATGTTCTCCAAAACCCACAATTTACACTTTTCCACCATGATGACCACGGAAAACCCAACGAAACCCAACGGAGAACCCAAAACACGTCCAAAACACCCCAAACAAGAACAGGATCACCCCCAAAAACGAAAGAAAACCCCAAAAAGCACGGATCCAATCCCAAAACCACTCTAAACGTACCTGCTGTTCTCCAAATCCAAATGTCCACTCCCAACCACCATAAAACCCATTAGGAACTCAACGAAACCCAACGGAAACCCCAAAACACGTCAAAAACACCCCAAAAAAGAACTGAATCAGAAGAAAAAACACCAAAAACTATGAATTTCCCCGCAAAACCACCCTAAACTCACCTGATCTTCTTCAAAACCCACAATCCACTCCCATTTCCCTTAAGGACCAACGAGAATCCAACTAAAACCCAACGGAGACCCCAAAACAAGTCAAAAACACCCCAAACAAGAACGGAATCACCCCCAAAACTGGAAGAAAATCCCCAAAAAACATAGATCCACCCCAAAACGACACTAAACCTACCTGATGTTCTCCAAAACACGCAAGTTAAACTTTTCCAACATGATGAAAAACAAGAACCCAACAAAACCCAACAGAGACCCCAAAACATGTCAAAAACACCCCAAAAAAGAACGGGATCACCCCCAAAACTGGAAGAAAATTCCCCCCCCCAAAAATTTACAATTTTCACCATGATGACCAACATGAACCAAACGAAAACCCAAAAGGAGACACCAAAACACGTCAAAAACACCCCAAAAAAGAAAGGGATAACCCCCAAAACTGGAAGAAAATCCCCCAAAAGCATGGATCCAATCCCAAAACCACCCTAAACCTACCTGATCTTCTCCAAATCCCAAAGTCCACTCCCAACCACCATAAAACCCATTAGGAACTCAACAAAACGCAACAGAAACCCCAAAACACCTCAAAAACACCCCAAAAGCAAACCGGATCAGAAGAAAATACGTGATTTAACCCCAAGAAAACCCTTAAACCTACCTGATCTTCTCCAAATCCCAAAATCCACTCCCACCCACCATAAAACCCATTAGGAACTCAACAAAACGCAACGGAAACCCCAAAACACGTCAAAAACACCCCAAACAAGAACAGGATCACCCCCAAAACCAAAGAAAACCCCAAAAAGCACGGATCCAATCCCAAAACCACTCTAAACGTACCTGATGTTCTCCAAATCCAAATGTCCACTCCCAACCACCATAAAACCCATTAGGAACTCAACGAAACCCAACGGAAACCCCAAAACACCTCAAAAACACCCCAAAAAAGAACTGAATCAGAAGAAAAAACACCAAAAACTATGAATTTCCCCGCAAAACCACCCTAAACTCACCTGATCTTCTTCAAAACCCACAATCCACTCCCATTTCCCTTAAGGACCAACGAGAATCCAACTAAAACCCAACGGAGACCCCAAAACAAGTCAAAAACACCCCAAACAAGAACAGGATAACCCCTAAAAAAGAAAGAAAACCCCCAAAAAAATAGATCCACCCCAAAACCACACTAAACCTACCTGATGTTCTCCAAATCCCAAAGTCCACTCCCAACAAACTTAAAACACATTAGGAAATCAACAAAACGCAACGGAAACCCCAAAACACGTCAAAAACACCACAAAAAAAAAAAGCGGGATCACCCCCAAAACCGAAAGAAAACCCTAAAAGCCGTTGATCCACCCCAAAAGTCCCCCTAAACCTACCGGATGTTCTCCAATACCCACAATTTTCCCGTTTTCACCATGATGAACAACAAGAACCCAACAAAAACCAACGGAGACCCCAAAACACGTCAAAACCACCCCAAAAAAGAACTGAATCAGAAGAAAAAACACCAAAAACTATGAATTTCCCCGCAAAACCACCCTAAACTCACCTGATCTTCTTCAAAACCCACAATCCACTCCCATTTCCCTTAAGGACCAACGAGAATCCAACTAAAACCCAACGGAGACCCCAAAACAAGTCAAAAACACCCCAAAAAAGAAAGGGATCACCCATAAACTGGAAGAAAATCCCCAAAAAGCACAGATCCAATCTCAAAACCAGCCTAAACCTACCTGATGTTCTCCAAAACCCACAAATTTACCCTTTTCCACCATGATGACCATGGAAAACCCAACGAAACCCAACGGAGAACCCAAAACACGTCCAAAACACCACAAAAAAGATCGGGACCACGCAAAAAACAGAAGAAAACGCTAAAAAGAACAGAAGAATTCCCCCAAAACCATAGATACACCACCCAAAAAAACTTAAAAACACCTGATATTCTCCAAAACTCTCCAAAATTTACACTTTTCCAACATGATGACCAACAAGAACCCAACAAAACCTAACGGAGACCCAAAAACACATCAAAAACACCCCAAAAAAGAATGGGATCACCCCCAAAAAAACAGAAAAAAAAAACAAATACCATGAATCCACCCCAAAAGTCCCCCTAAACCTACCTGATGTTCTCCAAAACCCACAATTTACACTTTTCCACCATGATGACCACGGAAAACCCAATGAAACCCAACGGTTTTAAGAAAATTAAGCAAAAGAATTTTCATAGTGTCTAGGCAAGCATTATGCAGCTCCTTACTTCAGCAGGGAGCTTTCGCAACTCCCGCTCCTCTAACAGAACTCCTTGTTTTTATAATACAAAAGACAATGAACAAACGTTTATGGTGTATTACCCTAAGTTTTTGGGTTAGGGTTTTTTGCGTCTTAATGTTTTGGGATTAGGGTTTGGAGCGCCCTAAGTTTTTGGGCTAGGGCTTTGAGCATTCCTAACGTTTTGGGTTGGGTTTGGGTTTTGAGCATCCTAAGATTTTGGGTTGGGGGTTTTAGGCATAGGTCTTCAGGGGTTTAGTGTGGTAAATAGTTTGGGTTAGGTCTGTAGGAGTTTCGAGGTTTTTTTGGATGTTAGGGCTTGAGGCTTTTTTTGTAAGGGCGGTGAGGGTTCCAGTGAGTGCTGGTAAATGCAGTTCTCGAGCACTCGGCCTGTGATTGGCCATGCTGGCTGTGCGGGGAATGCTGGTAGGTGTAGTTTTCCGGCACTGGGAGGCCATGTTGTGTGCCCAGAGCATGCCGGGAGATGTAGTTCTCGGGACTCCGGACTTCCGGGAGGCCATGTTGCGTTCCCAGAGTATGCCGGGAAATGTAGTTTTCGGATTCGGGACTTCCGGGAGGCCATGTTGAATGCCCAGAGCATACCGGGAGATGTAGTTCTCGGGAACTAGGGTTAGGGTTAGGGGCTAGGGCTGGGGCTAGAGTTAGGGTTTCGGGTGAGGGTTGGGGTTGGGGGTTATTGTTAGGGTTAGTGGTTTAGGGTTAGGCTTAGAAGGTTATGGTTAAGGATAGGTTAAGGGTAGGTTTAGAGGGTTAGGGTAAGGGTTAGGGGTTAGGGGTTGGGACTGTTGTTAGGCTTAGGGTAAGGGTTAGGGTGAGGGTATTAGGGTTGGGGTTCGGGTTCAGATTAGGGTAAGGGTTAGGGCAAAGGTAAGTGTTAGGGTAAGGCTAAGGGTAAGGCTTAGGGTGAGGATAAGGTTTAGGGAAAGGGTTAGGTTTAGGGTAAGGGTAGGGTAAGGGGTAAGGGTAAGGTAAGGGGTTAGGTTTAGGGTAAGAATAAGGGTAAGCTAATGGTTAGGATAAGGGTAAGGGTTAGGGTAAAGGTTTTCATTTGTTAATGCTGAAACGCAGTATGCAATCTGGGACGTCACAGCCAGAGCTGCCTATGGCAAGGTGAGAGAGGAAAAGATGGAGCAGATGTTCTACTCCTAGTTTTTTCTTTATACGTAAATAAAAGTTTGAGCTAATTCCAGTTGGAAGAGTTCCAATTACTTGCTTGGTCATAATGTCTTTTAATATTGAAAGCTGCAGCAAAAGCATGGGGAGTTTTGCTTCTAGAAACACCCTAGTTCTCTTGTCTGCACTATGCATGCTTTTGAGCTAAAACTGATTAAAAAATAAAAAGAAAAATCACACACACACACAAAAAAAAAAACCACACACCACAGCTGCTGCTGCTCTCTTCCTACTTCCTTGTGCTTTGCCCCTACCCTTCCCAGGTGATTGGGTTTGGGTGCTAGTCGGGGCCAAATGGTATGTGAGTCCCAGGCATCCCCTCAGAGAGCTCATTCTGCTTGGGCTGCTCTTTGGGGTGTTTGTTTTTCCTTCGGTCAGTTGCAGGCTTCTTCAGGTGGATGAGAGTTTATGGACTGATGCGTTTCCAAGTAGCGAGGGGTACGCACATCTTTTTGAGGTAACAGCTAGTAGAATCTGTTAGAATAAACTAATGTAGTATTGATGCCTTTATTGCATGCAGTTCTTTATCAGGTGAGTAACTGTTGCGAGTAACTGAAGTCAATGTTACTTGGTGTGTTTGCTATGCAGTGCCTGTGCGGACCATTGCACGAGACACAGCTTTCTGACATCTGGCCCAGCAACTACTAAATAAGGGGAGGGGAGAAGCTGAAGAACGACCAAAGGACAAAGCCTGGGAGGAAGACTACGAGCCTTCAGTACGAGCGGCCCCCAGAGGGACCACCGGAGACTGATAACGCCTGCACCAGCGGGAGGGTTTGGATTCTGGGAACTAATTAGAATAACGCTGCCTTTTGTAGAAGTAGTAATGAATATGTATCGGCCTAGCAGCATAAAAACCAGCCGCCTGATGTAACTTGTGTGCGTCTTGGTGGAGCAGAGACTCCTGGCGCACCCAGCGCTGCTTGCTTACCTCTATTCCTTTAATAAATCATAAACATTAATTGTAAGCCTATTTGGGACTCGGTCATTTATTACAAGTGGGACCTCCCGATGGGTGGAAGCTGTCGGGATAGCTCGGGATGCTGAGGCGTGGTGCTGCAAGGAGGTTGGTGGTCGGTGGCGCCCTGGGGCAGGCCGAATTGGGAGGGGGCGAGGCGGCGGGTGGTCGGTGGCTTCTGTGGAAAAGGCGCTTGTATGGGGGGGCTGCGCATTCAGAGGAACCTTGACAGGCTGCAGATAGGGGCAGGCAGGAACCTTTTGAAGTTCAGGAGAGGGAAATGCCAAGCCCTACCCCTAGGGCGAAACACCTCTGTTTACCAGCACTGGCTAGCTCGATACTGAATAAGCATTTCTTCATGGAAGGGGTGCTTTGCTATTAGAACAGGCTGCCCGGGGATGTGGTAAGAGACCGGATCCTTGAAAGTATTGAAGAGACATGTGGACATAGCCCGGGAGTCCGGCCTCCGGCAGGGCGGGAGCTGGCTCTTCCGAGCCCCTGTGCTCCGGTCTTGTGCGACGCGTTTGCAAGCAGCACCGGGTGCCGGGTCCGACATCGGACGGTTCGGGGACGGCGATTCCGGGGCCGTCGGCTAGCGGGGGCCGGCTATGTCGTGTCCCGGGGATCCGACTTCAGGGGGCGTGGGGGCCGGCCGTGCAGTGAAGCGGGGGGCTGGCGTCCGCCGGCTTCCCAGAGAGCGGGCTTTCGGTGCCGTGCGGTTCGGTGGCCGGCCGTCCCGAAACCCTGGGCACCGGTCTTGTGCTAGACTCAGCGGGCTCCGGGGCCGAACTCGGCTTCTCGGGGCCGGCGGTCGCGGTGTCCAGGTGTCCCGCCTCGGGCGGCGCGGGGCCGGCTGTCCCTAGCAGCTGGGTTCCCAAGAGCTTCTGGGCTCCCAAGCGTCGCCCAAGACCGGATCCCAGAGAATCGGGACGGCCGGCCACACCGCTGCGACTAGCACAAGCGTCTCCCGACAACGGAGCCCAGGAGCTTGCGAGGGTCAGATTCCGCGCCCCGGGATAGAGAAACGGGGAGCGCGGGTCGGCCGGCCGCAGCTTCGCACGGGACCGAACCCCCTGTCTCCGGCACGGCCAGACCCCGAGCCGGCAGACAGCAGCCTCCCGCTTCACGGCACAGTCGGCCCCCAACCCGCCCGAGTTCTGATCGCCGGCACACGGGACAGCCGGCCGCGCCGCCCGAGGCCGGACACCTGGAGCCCGGGACCGCCGTCCCTGACAAAGCCAAAGTCGGACCCGGACCCCGCTGCGGCTAGCACACGCGTCGCCCAGGACCGCAGCCTAGGACCTCGGGACGGTCGCATCCCGTGCCTCCGGCAGGAGCTACCCGGGAGGGCAGGACGGCCTGCCGCAGCTCCGCAAGAGACCGAACCTGCTGGATTCCGGGACGGCCAGAGCCCGAGCCGGTGGGCAGCAGCCTCCCGCTTCACGGCTCGGCAGGCACCCACGTCGCCCGACTTCGGACCCACGGGACAGCCGGCACCCGCGCCGCCGGAGGCGGGACACACGGGCCTCGGGATCGCCGTCCCCGAACCGCACGAAGTCACACACGGTCTCCGGTGCGTCCAGCACACGCATCGCAAAGACCGGAGCCCGGATTATAGGATCAGCCAGCCCCGCGCCGCCCGAGGAAGGACCGGGAACCCGGTGCGCTTGGCACATGCGTCGCCCAAGAACGGCACCCAGGGCTGCGGGATGGCCGTGCGTCACGCAGCCCGAGTTCGGACCCCCGGAACACAGGACAACTGGCACCCGGGCCACCGGAGGACAGAATCCCGTGCCCCGGGATTGTGTTGTATTTTCTCCCCCTCCCTCTTTGAGGAGAGGGGGAGTGAGGGAGCGGTTGTGGTGGAGCTCGGCTGCCCACCTGAGTAAAACCACCACTGTCGTTTTTGGCGCCCAACGTGGGGCTCGAGGGTTGAGATAACAGTAGTATTGATTGAAGTATTTACAACTAACATATTGGTTGTCATAATGCTCGGTTTTCTGGTAATACTTTTCTCTGTGGATATGTTGTATGTAGCCCACTCTCTGTTTTCTTTTTTCCTTTACATCCGATCGGAGAAAATGTTGAAGTCTGTGCTTGTTTTTTTAACATGTTGTGCTGTAACATACTGGCCTTCAGTTTGGTTTGGTATTCAAGCCCGGCATTGTTATCCTCCTGGTCTCCTGGAGATTATCTTATTGACAATATTAAGAATTACAGTGCCTTCTTTTTTGCCCCCAGCAGTCAATCAGTGAATAATATCGGGTGTGGTGTCTTCTACTTTTCTCCCTGTTGGCTAATTACAGCAGCCTTTCAGTATCTTGGATACCCCTGGTGAGATATTATCCTCCTCTTACTAGGTGTAGTGTTTGTCTTCTTCCCCAAGGCAAAGCAGTTTATTAAGAATATTATCCAAGGACCTGTCCCCAGACAAAGTTGTGGGTGGCAAGGTGTGTGGGGGGATTTGGGCAGGTACCTATCACGGTTTTCTCCTCCAATGGTTCTAAATTTCACCCCTGAACAAGTACAAAATCCAAGAAAGTTGGTAGAATGTTTGAAAGATGTATGCCCTGACCCTGGCAATACTAGAGAACTCCACTAGCTGGCTGCACTCTGCTGGGGTCTGGCTTACGCCTATCAGATGTCAATTAACATTGCCCAGCACCCTCAAGGGGATAGGGAGGTTCTTGAATTTGATGATGAGACAGCACACACTGTGATCACCCCAGAGGACCGACCATCTTTGGTATCAGTCGCCCCCGTAGTAAAGACGAAACAGTGGAAACGGAGATCAGGTCGTTTAGTAAGGGAAGGAGCGCCTCCTATGGATGAGGGAGAAGAGGAAAAGGCAAGCGGCTCTAAAGCAGCGTTATCACGGCAACATCACGAAGAAGAGACTGAAATCATAGATGAATCAGAAACTACTCGGTCTCTATCCTTGAGTGAGCTGCGAGAAATACGAAAAGCCTTCAGTCGCCGTCCAGGTGAGCACATCCTCACTTGGCTGCTTTGACACTGGGATAGTGGGGCCAATACCCAACAGCTAGAAGGCAACGAAGCCAAGCAGCTGGGATCCCACAAGCCTCTGGGAAGATTGAGAGGTACAATGGACTGTTAAAAACTATGCTGCGAGCATTGGGTGCTGCGACATGGAAACATTAGGATATAAACCTACCAGAGGCTACTTGGTTAGTTAACAACAGGGGGTCTGAAAGCCGTGCTGGTCCTGCTGAAACAAAACCCCTACACACTGTGGGAGAAGCTGAAGTCATTGTAGTGCATGTGGGGAAGTGGATGGGGAAGGCGGTGTGGGTTGCCCCTGCCATGGGAAAAGGCAAACCCACTCGTGGGATTGTCTTTGCCCAAGGTCCAGGGTATACCTAGTGGGTGATGCAGAAAGATGGGGATATCAAGTGTGTGCCTCAAGGAGATTTAACACTGGGAGAAAATTAATCTGTCATCCAAGTTATGTGTTGTAGGAGGACACTGCAGAACCAATGAAAGGTCAACTTTGCAAGGAACCAGGCAAGTGCAACAGTGATGTGAGCTAAGCTGGTGCTGGTGTCAAGAAAACCAACTTCGCCTGCCCTGAGTGACCACTTTGACAGATGATGGTGAAACCATCAACAGTTTTTATGAGCATTTTGGGAAAAGACCTATAGAATAAAGAGAAGTACAGACATAAAAAATGCTTCAATGGACAGAAAACTATGGTGATGAGACCATCTATATACTAAACTGTACCTGATTGTGACACAAATGTTATGGAATAAGGGGTGGAAGTTGTGTTGCGTCTGTCTGAGCTGGAGTCACCGTTTCCCTGCAGCAGCCCGCACAGTGCTGTACTCTGCACTCGTAGCTGGAACAACACTGAAATCACTCCAGTGTTGTGCCTATTGCTGCATAGTGCTGGCACAGCATCAGGACTCTTTCCAAGTCCCTAAGAGCCAGGCACGGGTGCCGGCTGTCCCGTGTTCCGGGGGTCCGAACTCGGGCTGCGTGACGCACGACCATCCCGCGGCCCTGGGTGCCGTTCTTGGGCGACGCATGTGCCATGCGCACCGGGTTCCCGGTCCTTCCTCGGGCGGCGCGGGGCTGGCTGATCCTATAATCCGGGCTCCGGTCTTTGCGATGCGTGTGCTGGACGCACCGGAGACCGTGTGTGACTTCGTGCGGTTCGGGGACGGCGATCCCGAGGCCCGTGTGTCCCGCCTCCGGCGGCGCGGGTGCCGGCTGTCCCGTGGGTCCGAAGTCGGGCGACGTGGGTGCCTGCCGAGCCGTGAAGCGGGAGGCTGCTGCCCACCGGCTCGGGCTCTGGCCGTCCCGGAATCCAGCAGGTTCGGTCTCTTGCGGAGCTGCGGCAGGCCGTCCTGCCCTCCCGGGTAGCTCCTGCCGGAGGCGCGGGATGCGACCGTCCCGAGGTCCTAGGCTGCGGTCCTGGGCGACGCGTGTGCTAGCCGCAGCGGGGTCCGGGTCCGACTTTGGCTTTGTCAGGGACGGCGGTCCCGGGCTCCAGGTGTCCGGCCTCGGGCGGCGCGGCCGGCTGTCCCGTGTGCCGGCGATCAGAACTCGGGCGGGTTGGGGGCCGACTGTGCCGTGAAGCGGGAGGCTGCTGTCTGCCGGCTCGGGGTCTGGCCGTGCCGGAGACAGGGGGTTCGGTCCCGTGCGAAGCTGCGGCCGGCCGACCCGCGCTCCCCGTTTCTCTATCCCGGGGCGCGGAATCTGACCCTCGCAAGCTCCTGGGCTCCGTTGTCGGGAGACGCTTGTGCTAGTCGCAGCGGTGTGGCCGGCCGTCCCGATTCTCTGGGATCCGGTCTTGGGCGACGCTTGGGAGCCCAGAAGCTCTTGGGAACCCAGCTGCTAGGGACAGCCGGCCCCGCGCCGCCCGAGGCGGGACACCTGGACACCGCGACCGCCGGCCCCGAGAAGCCGAGTTCGGCCCCGGAGCCCGCTGAGTCTAGCACAAGACCGGTGCCCAGGGTTTCGGGACGGCCGGCCACCGAACCGCACGGCACCGAAAGCCCGCTCTCTGGGAAGCCGGCGGACGCCAGCCCCCCGCTTCACTGCACGGCCGGCCCCCACGCCCCCTGAAGTCGGATCCCCGGGACACGACATAGCCGGCCCCCGCTAGCCGACGGCCCCGGAATCGCCGTCCCCGAACCGTCCGATGTCGGACCCGGCACCCGGTGCTGCTTGCAAACGCGTCGCACAAGACCGGAGCACAGGGGCTCGGAAGAGCCAGCTCCCGCCCTGCCGGAGGCCGGACTCCCGGGCTATGTCCACATGTCTCTTCAATACTTTCAAGGATCCGGTCTCTTACCACATCCCCGGGCAGCCTGTTCTAATAGCAAAGCACCCCTTCCATGAAGAAATGCTTATTCAGTATCGAGCTAGCCAGTGCTGGTAAACAGAGGTGTTTCGCCCTAGGGGTAGGGCTTGGCATTTCCCTCTCCTGAACTTCAAAAGGTTCCTGCCTGCCCCTATCTGCAGCCTGTCAAGGTTCCTCTGAATGCGCAGCCCCCCCATACAAGCGCCTTTTCCACAGAAGCCACCGACCACCCGCCGCCTCGCCCCCTCCCAATTCGGCCTGCCCCAGGGCGCCACCGACCACCAACCTCCTTGCAGCACCACGCCTCAGCATCCCGAGCTATCCCGACAGCTTCCACCCATCGGGAGGTCCCACTTGTAATAAATGACCGAGTCCCAAATAGGCTTACAATTAATGTTTATGATTTATTAAAGGAATAGAGGTAAGCAAGCAGCGCTGGGTGCGCCAGGAGTCTCTGCTCCACCAAGACGCACACAAGTTACATCAGGCGGCTGGTTTTTATGCTGCTAGGCCGATACATATTCATTACTACTTCTACAAAAGGCAGCGTTATTCTAATTAGTTCCCAGAATCCAAACCCTCCCGCTGGTGCAGGCGTTATCAGTCTCCGGTGGTCCCTCTGGGGGCCGCTCGTACTGAAGGCTCGTAGTCTTCCTCCCAGGCTTTGTCCTTTGGTCGTTCTTCAGCTTCTCCCCTCCCCTTATTTAGTAGTTGCTGGGCCAGATGTCAGAAAGCTGTGTCTCGTGCAATGGTCCGCACAGGCACTGCATAGCAAACACACCAAGTAACATTGACTTCAGTTACTCGCAACAGTTACTCACCTGATAAAGAACTGCATGCAATAAAGGCATCAATACTACATTAGTTTATTCTAACAGATTCTACTAGCTGTTACCTCAAAAAGATGTGCGTACCCCTCGCTACTTGGAAACGCATCAGTCCATAAACTCTCATCCACCTGAAGAAGCCTGCAACTGACCGAAGGAAAAACAAACACCCCAAAGAGCAGCCCAAGCAGAATGAGCTCTCTGAGGGGATGCCTGGGACTCACATACCATTTGGCCCCGACTAGCACCCAAACCCAATCACCTGGGAAGGGTAGGGGCAAAGCACAAGGAAGTAGGAAGAGAGCAGCAGCAGCTGTGGTGTGTGGTTTTTTTTTGTGTGTGTGTGTGTGATTTTTCTTTTTATTTTTTAATCAGTTTTAGCTCAAAAGCATGCATAGTGCAGACAAGAGAACTAGGGTGTTTCTAGAAGCAAAACTCCCCATGCTTTTGCTGCAGCTTTCAATATTAAAAGACATTATGACCAAGCAAGTAATTGGAACTCTTCCAACTGGAATTAGCTCAAACTTTTATTTACGTATAAAGAAAAAACTAGGAGTAGAACATCTGCTCCATCTTTTCCTCTCTCACCTTGCCATAGGCAGCTCTGGCTGTGACGTCCCAGATTGCATACTGCGTTTCAGCATTAACAAATGAAAACCTTTACCCTAACCCTTACCCTTATCCTAACCATTAGCTTACCCTTATTCTTACCCTAAACCTAACCCCTTACCTTACCCTTACCCCTTACCCTACCCTTACCCTAAACCTAACCCTTTCCCTAAACCTTATCCTCACCCTAAGCCTTACCCTTAGCCTTACCCTAACACTTACCTTTGCCCTAACCCTTACCCTAATCTGAACCCGAACCCCAACCCTAATACCCTCACCCTAACCCTTACCCTAAGCCTAACAACAGTCCCAACCCCTAACCCCTAACCCTTACCCTAACCCTCTAAACCTACCCTTAACCTATCCTTAACCATAACCTTCTAAGCCTAACCCTAAACCACTAACCCTAACAATAACCCCCAACCCCAACCCTCACCCGAAACCCTAACTCTAGCCCCAGCCCTAGCCCCTAACCCTAACCCTAGTTCCCGAGAACTACATCTCCCGGTATGCTCTGGGCATTCAACATGGCCTCCCGGAAGTCCCGAATCCGAAAACTACATTTCCCGGCATACTCTGGGAACGCAACATGGCCTCCCGGAAGTCCGGAGTCCCGAGAACTACATCTCCCGGCATGCTCTGGGCACACAACATGGCCTCCCAGTGCCGGAAAACTACACCTACCAGCATTCCCCGCACAGCCAGCATGGCCAATCACAGGCCGAGTGCTCGAGAACTGCATTTACCAGCACTCACTGGAACCCTCACCGCCCTTACAAAAAAAGCCTCAAGCCCTAACATCCAAAAAAACCTCGAAACTCCTACAGACCTAACCCAAACTATTTACCACACTAAACCCCTGAAGACCTATGCCTAAAACCCCCAACCCAAAATCTTAGGATGCTCAAAACCCAAACCCAACCCAAAACGTTAGGAATGCTCAAAGCCCTAGCCCAAAAACTTAGGGCGCTCCAAACCCTAATCCCAAAACATTAAGACGCAAAAAACCCTAACCCAAAAACTTAGGGTAATACACCATAAACGTTTGTTCATTGTCTTTTGTATTATAAAAACAAGGAGTTCTGTTAGAGGAGCGGGAGTTGCGAAAGCTCCCTGCTGAAGTAAGGAGCTGCATAATGCTTGCCTAGACACTATGAAAATTCTTTTGCTTAATTTTCTTAAAACCGTTGGGTTTCATTGGGTTTTCCGTGGTCATCATGGTGGAAAAGTGTAAATTGTGGGTTTTGGAGAACATCAGGTAGGTTTAGGGGGACTTTTGGGGTGGATTCATGGTATTTGTTTTTTTTTTCTGTTTTTTTTGGGGTGATCCCATTCTTTTTTGGGGTGTTTTTGATGTGTTTTTGGGTCTCCGTTAGGTTTTGTTGGGTTCTTGTTGGTCATCATGTTGGAAAAGTGTAAATTTTGGAGAGTTTTGGAGAATATCAGGTGTTTTTAAGTTTTTTTGGGTGGTGTATCTATGGTTTTGGGGGAATTCTTCTGTTCTTTTTAGCGTTTTCTTCTGTTTTTTGCGTGGTCCCGATCTTTTTTGTGGTGTTTTGGACGTGTTTTGGGTTCTCCGTTGGGTTTCGTTGGGTTTTCCATGGTCATCATGGTGGAAAAGGGTAAATTTGTGGGTTTTGGAGAACATCAGGTAGGTTTAGGCTGGTTTTGAGATTGGATCTGTGCTTTTTGGGGATTTTCTTCCAGTTTATGGGTGATCCCTTTCTTTTTTTGGGTGTTTTTGACTTGTTTTGGGGTCTCCGTTGGGTTTTAGTTGGATTCTCGTTGGTCCTTAAGGGAAATGGGAGTGGATTGTGGGTTTTGAAGAAGATCAGGTGAGTTTAGGGTGGTTTTGCGGGGAAATTCATAGTTTTTGGTGTTTTTTCTTCTGATTCAGTTCTTTTTTGGGGTGGTTTTGACGTGTTTTGGGGTCTCCGTTGGTTTTTGTTGGGTTCTTGTTGTTCATCATGGTGAAAACGGGAAAATTGTGGGTATTGGAGAACATCCGGTAGGTTTAGGGGGACTTTTGGGGTGGATCAACGGCTTTTAGGGTTTTCTTTCGGTTTTGGGGGTGATCCCGCTTTTTTTTTTTGTGGTGTTTTTGACGTGTTTTGGGGTTTCCGTTGCGTTTTGTTGATTTCCTAATGTGTTTTAAGTTTGTTGGGAGTGGACTTTGGGATTTGGAGAACATCAGGTAGGTTTAGTGTGGTTTTGGGGTGGATCTATTTTTTTGGGGGTTTTCTTTCTTTTTTAGGGGTTATCCTGTTCTTGTTTGGGGTGTTTTTGACTTGTTTTGGGGTCTCCGTTGGGTTTTAGTTGGATTCTCGTTGGTCCTTAAGGGAAATGGGAGTGGATTGTGGGTTTTGAAGAAGATCAGGTGAGTTTAGGGTGGTTTTGCGGGGAAATTCATAGTTTTTGGTGTTTTTTCTTCTGATTCAGTTCTTTTTTGGGGTGTTTTTGAGGTGTTTTGGGGTTTCCGTTGGGTTTCGTTGAGTTCCTAATGGGTTTTATGGTGGTTGGGAGTGGACATTTGGATTTGGAGAACATCAGGTACGTTTAGAGTGGTTTTGGGATTGGATCCGTGCTTTTTGGGGTTTTCTTTGGTTTTGGGGGTGATCCTGTTCTTGTTTGGGGTGTTTTTGACGTGTTTTGGGGTTTCCGTTGCGTTTTGTTGAGTTCCTAATGGGTTTTATGGTGGGTGGGAGTGGATTTTGGGATTTGGAGAAGATCAGGTAGGTTTAAGGGTTTTCTTGGGGTTAAATCACGTATTTTCTTCTGATCCGGTTTGCTTTTGGGGTGTTTTTGAGGTGTTTTGGGGTTTCTGTTGCGTTTTGTTGAGTTCCTAATGGGTTTTATGGTGGTTGGGAGTGGACTTTGGGATTTGGAGAAGATCAGGTAGGTTTAGGGTGGTTTTGGGATTGGATCCATGCTTTTGGGGGATTTTCTTCCAGTTTTGGGGGTTATCCCTTTCTTTTTTGGGGTGTTTTTGACGTGTTTTGGTGTCTCCTTTTGGGTTTTCGTTTGGTTCATGTTGGTCATCATGGTGAAAATTGTAAATTTTTGGGGGGGGGAATTTTCTTCCAGTTTTGGGGGTGATCCCGTTCTTTTTTGGGGTGTTTTTGACATGTTTTGGGGTCTCTGTTGGGTTTTGTTGGGTTCTTGTTTTTCATCATGTTGGAAAAGTTTAACTTGCGTGTTTTGGAGAACATCAGGTAGGTTTAGTGTCGTTTTGGGGTGGATCTATGTTTTTTGGGGATTTTCTTCCAGTTTTGGGGGTGATTCCGTTCTTGTTTGGGGTGTTTTTGACTTGTTTTGGGGTCTCCGTTGGGTTTTAGTTGGATTCTCGTTGGTCCTTAAGGGAAATGGGAGTGGATTGTGGGTTTTGAAGAAGATCAGGTGAGTTTAGGGTGGTTTTGCGGGGAAATTCATAGTTTTTGGTGTTTTTTCTTCTGATTCAGTTCTTTTTTGGGGTGTTTTTGACGTGTTTTGGGGTTTCCGTTGGGTTTCGTTGAGTTCCTAATGGGTTTTATGGTGGTTGGGAGTGGACATTTGGATTTGGAGAACAGCAGGTACGTTTAGAGTGGTTTTGGGATTGGATCCGTGCTTTTTGGGGTTTTCTTTCGTTTTTGGGGGTGATCCTGTTCTTGTTTGGGGTGTTTTGGACGTGTTTTGGGTTCTCCGTTGGGTTTCGTTGGGTTTTCCGTGGTCATCATGGTGGAAAAGTGTAAATTGTGGGTTTTGGAGAACATCAGGTAGGTTTATGAGGACTTTTGGGGTGGATTCATGGGTTTTAGGGTTTTCTTCTTTTTTTTCTAGTGATCCAGTGTGTTTTTGGCGTGTTTTTGACGTGTTTTGGGGTCTCCGTTGGGTTTCGTTGGGTTTTCCGTTGTCATCATGGCGGAAAAGTGTAAATTGTGGGTTTTGAAGAACATCAGGTAGATTTAGGGTGTTTTTGGGGTGGATCTATGGTTTTGGGGGATTTTGTTCCAGTTTTGGGGTGATCGAATTCATTTTTGGGGTGTTTCTGACGTGTTTTGGGTTCTTCGTTGGGTTTCGTTGGGTTTTCCGTTGTCATCATGGTGGAAAAGTGTAAATTGTGGGTTTTGGAGAACATCAGGTAGGTTTAGGGGGACTTTTGGTGTGGATCTATGGCTTTTGGGGTTTTCTTTCGTTGTTGTGGTTGAACCAGTTCTTTTTTGGGGTGTTTTTGACGTTTTTGGGGTCTCTGTTGGGTTTTGTTGGGTTCTTGTTTTTCATCATGTTGGAAAAGTTTAACTTGCGTGTTTTGGAGAACATCAGGTAGGTTTAGTGTCGTTTTGGGGTGGATCTATGTTTTTTGGGGATTTTCTTCCAGTTTTGGGGGTGATTCCGTTCTTGTTTGGGGTGTTTTTGACTTGTTTTGGGGTCTCCGTTGGGTTTTAGTTGGATTCTCGTTGGTCCTTAAGGGAAATGGGAGTGGATTGTGGGTTTTGAAGAAGATCAGGTGAGTTTAGGGTGGTTTTGCGGGGAAATTCATAGTTTTTGGTGTTTTTTCTTCTGATTCAGTTCTTTTTTGGGGTGGTTTTGACGTGTTTTGGGGTCTCCGTTGGTTTTTGTTGGGTTCTTGTTGTTCATCATGGTGAAAACGGGAAAATTGTGGGTATTGGAGAACATCCGGTAGGTTTAGGGGGACTTTTGGGGTGGATCAACGGCTTTTAGGGTTTTCTTTCGGTTTTGGGGGTGATCCCGCTTTTTTTTTTTGTGGTGTTTTTGACGTGTTTTGGGGTTTCCGTTGCGTTTTGTTGATTTCCTAATGTGTTTTAAGTTTGTTGGGAGTGGACTTTGGGATTTGGAGAACATCAGGTAGGTTTAGTGTGGTTTTGGGGTGGATCTATTTTTTTGGGGGTTTTCTTTCTTTTTTAGGGGTTATCCTGTTCTTGTTTGGGGTGTTTTTGACTTGTTTTGGGGTCTCCGTTGGGTTTTAGTTGGATTCTCGTTGGTCCTTAAGGGAAATGGGAGTGGATTGTGGGTTTTGAAGAAGATCAGGTGAGTTTAGGGTGGTTTTGCGGGGAAATTCATAGTTTTTGGTGTTTTTTCTTCTGATTCAGTTCTTTTTTGGTGTGTTTTTGAGGTGTTTTGGGGTTTCCGTTGGGTTTCGTTGAGTTCCTAATGGGTTTTATGGTGGTTGGGAGTGGACATTTGGATTTGGAGAACATCAGGTACGTTTAGAGTGGTTTTGGGATTGGATCCGTGCTTTTTGGGGTTTTCTTTGGTTTTGGGGGTGATCCCGTTCTTGTTTGGGGTGTTTTTGACGTGTTTTGGGTTCTCCGTTGGGTTTCGTTGGGTTTTCCGTGGTCATCATGGTGGAAAAGTGTAAATTGTGGGTTTTGGAGAACATCAGGTAGGTTTAGGTTGGTTTTGTTATTGGATCTATGGTTTTGGGGGATTTTCTTTTGTTTTTGGGGGTGATCCCGTTCTTTTTTGGGGTGTTTTTGACGTGTTTTGGGGTCTCCGTTGGTATTCCTTGGGTTTTCCGTGGTCATCATGGTGGAAAAGTGTAAATTGTGGGTTTTGGAGAACATCAGGTAGGTTTATGAGGACTTTTGGGGCAGATTCATGGTTTTTAGGGTTTTCTTCTGTTTTTTCTAGTGATCCAGTGTGTTTTCGGCGTGTTTTTGACGTGTTTTGTGGTCTCCGTTGGGTTTCGTTGGGTTTTCCGTGGTCATCATGGTGGAAAAGTGTAAATTGTTGGTTTTGGAGAACATCAGGTAGATTTAGGGTGTTTTTGGGGTGGATCTATGGTTTTGGGGGATTTTGTTCCAGTTTTGGGGTGATCGAATTCATTTTTGGGGTGTTTCTGACGTGTTTTGGGGTCTCCATTGGGTTTCATTGCGTTTTCCGTGGTCATCATGGTGGAAAAGGGTAAATTGTGGGTTTTGGAGAACATCAGGTAGGTTTAGGTTGGTTTTGGGATTGGATCTATGGTTTTGGGGGATTTTCTTTTGTTTTTGGGGGTGATCCCGTTCTTTTTTGGGGTGTTTTTGACGTGGTTTGGGGTCTCCGTTGGTATTCCTTGGGTTTTCCGTGGTCATGGTGGTGGAAAATTGTAAATTGTGGGTTTTGGAGAACTTCAGGTAGGTTTAGGGGAATTTTGGGGTGGATTCATGGTATTTGGTCTTTTCTTCTGTTTTTTTTGGGTGATCCTGTTCTTTTTTGGGGTGTTTATAAGGTGTTGTTTTGGGGTCTCCGTTGGGTTTTAGTTGGGTTCTTGTTGGTCATCATGGTGAAAAAGTGTAAATTGTGGCTTTTGGAGAACATCAGGTAGGTTTAGGGGGACTTTTGGGGCAGAGTCATGTTTTTTGGTGTTTTCTTCTGTTTCTTGGGGTGGTCCCGTTCTTTTTTGGGAAATTTTTGAGGTGTTTGGGGGTCTCCGTTGGGTTTTGTTGTGTACTCGTTGGTCATCGTGGCGGAAAATGGTAAATTGTGGGTTTTGGAGAACATCAGGTAGGTTTAGGGTGGTTTTGGGATTGGATCCGTGCTTTTTGGGGATTTTCTTCCAGTTTTGGGTGATCCCTTTATTTTTGGGGTGTTCTTGACGTGTTTTGGTGTCTCGTTTTGGGTTTTCGTTTGGTTCATGTTGGTCATCCTGGTGAAAAAGTGTAAATTGTGGGTTTTGGAGAACATCAGGTAGGTTTAGGGGGACTTTTGGTGTGGATCTATGGCTTTTGGGGTTTTCTTTCGTTTTTAGGGTTTATCCCGTTCTTGTTTTGGGTGTTTTTGACTTCTTTTGGGGTCTCCGTTGGGTTTCGTTGGGTATTCCATGGTCATCAATGTGGAAAAGTGTAAATTGTGGGTTTTGGAGAACTTCAGGTTGGTTTAGGGGGATTTTTGGTGTGGATCTATGTCTTTTGGGGTTTTCTTTCGTTGTTGGGGTTGAACCAGTTCTTTTTTGGGGTGTTTTTGACGTTTTTGGGGTCTCCGTTGGGTTTTGTTGGGTTCTCATTGGTCGTTAAGCTAAATGGGAGTGGATTGTGGGTTTTGAAGAAGATCAGGTGAGTTTAGGGTGATTTGGGAGGGAAATGCATAGTTTTGTTTTTTTTTTTTTCTTCTGATCCAGTTCTTTTTTGGGGTGTTTTTGACGTGTTTTGGGGTTTCCGTTGCGTTTTGTTGAGTTCCTAATGGGTTTTATGGTGGGTGGGAGTGGATTTTGGGATTTGGAGAAGATCAGGTAGGTTTAAGGGTTTTCTTGGGGTTAAATCACGTATTTTCTTCTGATCCGGTTTGCTTTTGGGGTGTTTTTGAGGTGTTTTGGGGTTTCTGTTGCGTTTTGTTGAGTTCCTAATGGGTTTTATGGTGGTTGGGAGTGGACTTTGGGATTTGGAGAAGATCAGGTAGGTTTAGGGTGGTTTTGGGATTGGATCCATGCTTTTGGGGGATTTTCTTCCAGTTTTGGGGGTTCTCCCGTTCTTTTTTGGGGTGTTTTTGACATGTTTTGATGTCTCTGTTGGGTTTTGTTGGGTTTTCTGTTGGCATCTTGGTGGAAAAGGGTAAATTGTGGGTTTTGGAGAACTTCAGGTAGGTTTAGGGGGACTTTTGGGGTGGATTCATGGTATTTGGGGTTTTCTTCTGTTTTTTGGGGTGATCCTGTTCTTTTTTGGGGTGTTTTTGACGTGTTTGGGGTTGTCCGTTGGGTTTTGTTGGGTTCTCGTTGGTCATCATTGTGAAAAAGGGTAAATTGTGGGTTTTGGAGAACATCAGGTAGGCTTAGGGGGACTTTTGGGGTGGATCTATGGCATTTGGGTTTTTCTTCTGTTTTTGGGGGAGATCCTGGTTTTTTTTTTTTTTTTTTATGACACGTTTTTTGTCTCCATTGGGTTTCGTTGGGTTTTCCATGGTCATCATGGTGGAAAAGGGTAAATTTGTGGGTTTTGGAGAACATCAGGTAGGTTTAGGCTGGTTTTGGGATTGGATCTGTGCTTTTTGGGGATTTTCTTCCAGTTTATGGGTGATCCCTTTCTTTTTTGGGGTGTTTTTGACGTGTTTTGGTGTCTCCTTTTGGGTTTTGTTGGGTTCTTGTTTTTCATCATGTTGGAAAAGTTTAACTTGCGTGTTTTGGAGAACATCAGGTAGGTTTAGTGTCGTTTTGGGGTGGATCTATGTTTTTTGGGGATTTTCTTCCAGTTTTGGGGGTGATTCCGTTCTTGTTTGGGGTGTTTTTGACTTGTTTTGGGGTCTCCGTTGGGTTTTAGTTGGATTCTCGTTGGTCCTTAAGGGAAATGGGAGTGGATTGTGGGTTTTGAAGAAGATCAGGTGAGTTTAGGGTGGTTTTGCGGGGAAATTCATAGTTTTTGGTGTTTTTTCTTCTGATTCAGTTCTTTTTTGGGGTGTTTTTGACGTGTTTTGGGGTCTCCGTTGGTTTTTGTTGGGTTCTTGTTGTTCATCATGGTGAAAACGGGTAAATTGTGGTTATTGGAGAACATCCGGTAGGTTTAGGGGGACTTTTGGGGTGGATCAACGGCTTTTAGGGTTTTCTTTCGGTTTTGGGGGTGATCCCGCTTTTTTTTTTTTTGTGGTGTTTTTGACGTGTTTTGGGGTTTCCGTTGCGTTTTGTTGATTTCCTAATGTGTTTTAAGTTTGTTGGGAGTGGACTTTGGGATTTGGAGAACATCAGGTAGGTTTAGTGTGGTTTTGGGGTGGATCTATTTTTTTGGGGGTTTTCTTTCTTTTTTAGGGGTTATCCTGTTCTTGTTTGGGGTGTTTTTGACTTGTTTTGGGGTCTCCGTTGGGTTTTAGTTGGATTCTCGTTGGTCCTTAAGGGAAATGGGAGTGGATTGTGGGTTTTGAAGAAGATCAGGTGAGTTTAGGGTGGTTTTGCGGGGAAATTCATAGTTTTTGGTGTTTTTTCTTCTGATTCAGTTCTTTTTTGGGGTGTTTTTGACGTGTTTTGGGGTTTCCGTTGGGTTTCGTTGAGTTCCTAATGGGTTTTATGGTGGTTGGGAGTGGACTTTGGGATTTGGAGAAGATCAGGTAGGTTTAGGGTGGTTTTGGGATTGGATCCATGCTTTTTGGGGATTTTCTTCCAGTTTTGGGGGTTATCCCGTTCTTTTTTGGGGTGTTTTTGACATGTTTTGATGTCTCTGTTGGGTTTTGTTGGGTTTTCTGTTGGCATCTTGGTGGAAAAGGGTAAATTGTGGGTTTTGGAGAACTTCAGGTAGGTTTAGGGGGACTTTTGGGGTGGATTCATGGTATTTGGGGTTTTCTTCTTTTTTTTGGGGTGATCCTGTTCTTGTTTGGGGTGTTTTTGACGTGTTTTGGGGTTGTCCGTTGGGTTTTGTTGGGTTCTCGTTGGTCATCATTGTGAAAAAGGGTAAATTGTGGGTTTTGGAGAACATCAGGTAGGCTTAGGGGGACTTTTGGGGTGGATCTATGGCATTTGGGTTTTTCTTCTGTTTTTGGGGGAGATCCTGTTCTTTTTTGTTGTTTTTTTTTTTTTTTTTTTTGACACGTTTTTTGTCTCCATTGGGTTTCGTTGGGTTTTCCATGGTCATCATGGTGGAAAAGGGTAAATTTGTGGGTTTTGGAGAACATCAGGTAGGTTTAGGCTGGTTTTGGGATTGGATCTGTGCTTTTTGGGGATTTTCTTCCAGTTTATGGGTGATCCCTTTCTTTTTTGGGGTGTTTTTGACGTGTTTTGGTGTCTCCTTTTGGGTTTTCGTTTGGTTCATGTTGGTCATCATGGTGAAAATTGTAAATTTTTGGGGGGGGAATTTTCTTCCAGTTTTGGGGGTGATCCCGTTCTTTTTTGGGGTGTTTTTGACATGTTTTGGGGTCTCTGTTGGGTTTTGTTGGGTTTTTGTTTTTCATCATGTTGGAAAAGTTTAACTTGCGTGTTTTGGAGAACATCAGGTAGGTTTAGTGTCGTTTTGGGGTGGATCTATGTTTTTTGGGGATTTTCTTCCAGTTTTGGGGGTGATTCCGTTCTTGTTTGGGGTGTTTTTGACTTGTTTTGGGGTCTCCGTTGGGTTTTAGTTGGATTCTCGTTGGTCCTTAAGGGAAATGGGAGTGGATTGTGGGTTTTGAAGAAGATCAGGTGAGTTTAGGGTGGTTTTGCGGGGAAATTCATAGTTTTTGGTGTTTTTTCTTCTGATTCAGTTCTTTTTTGGGGAGTTTTTGACGTGTTTTGGGGTCTCCGTTGGTTTTTGTTGGGTTCTTGTTGTTCATCATGGTGAAAACGGGTAAATTGTGGGTATTGGAGAACATCCGGTAGGTTTAGGGGGACTTTTGGGGTGGATCAACGGCTTTTAGGGTTTTCTTTCGGTTTTGGGGGTGATCCCGCTTTTTTTTTTGTGGTGTTTTTGACGTGTTTTGGGGTTTCCGTTTCGTTTTGTTGATTTCCTAATGTGTTTTAAGTTTGTTGGGAGTGGACTTTGGGATTTGGAGAACATCAGGTAGGTTTAGTGTGGTTTTGGGGTGGATCTATTTTTTTGGGGGTTTTCTTTCTTTTTTAGGGGTTATCCTGTTCTTGTTTGGGGTGTTTTTGACTTGTTTTGGGGTCTCCGTTGGGTTTTAGTTGGATTCTCGTTGGTCCTTAAGGGAAATGGGAGTGGATTGTGGGTTTTGAAGAAGATCAGGTGAGTTTAGGGTGGTTTTGCGGGGAAATTCATAGTTTTTGGTGTTTTTTCTTCTGATTCAGTTCTTTTTTGGGGTGTTTTTGACGTGTTTTGGGGTTTCCGTTGGGTTTCGTTGAGTTCCTAATGGGTTTTATGGTGGTTGGGAGTGGACATTTGGATTTGGAGAACATCAGGTACGTTTAGAGTGGTTTTGGGATTGGATCCGTGCTTTTTGGGGTTTTCTTTCGTTTTTGGGGGTGATCCTGTTCTTGTTTGGGGTGTTTTTGACGTGTTTTGGGTTCTCCGTTGGGTTTCGTTGGGTTTTCCGTGGTCATCATGGTGGAAAAGTGTAAATTGTGGGTTTTGGAGAACATCAGGTAGGTTTATGAGGACTTTTGGGGTGGATTCATGGGTTTTAGGGTTTTCTTCTTTTTTTTCTAGTGATCCAGTGTGTTTTTGGCGTGTTTCTGACGTGTTTTGGGTTCTTCGTTGGGTTTCGTTGGGTTTTCCGTTGTCATCATGGCGGAAAAGTGTAAATTGTGGGTTTTGAAGAACATCAGGTAGATTTAGGGTGTTTTTGGGGTGGATCTATGGTTTTGGGGGATTTTGTTCCAGTTTTGGGGTGATCGAATTCATTTTTGGGGTGTTTCTGACGTGTTTTGGGTTCTTCGTTGGGTTTCGTTGGGTTTTCCGTTGTCATCATGGTGGAAAAGTGTAAATTGTGGGTTTTGGAGAACATCAGGTAGGTTTAGGGGGACTTTTGGTGTGGATCTATGGCTTTTGGGGTTTTCTTTCGTTGTTGTGGTTGAACCAGTTCTTTTTTGGGGTGTTTTTGACGTTTTTGGGGTCTCTGTTGGGTTTTGTTGGGTTCTCGTTGGTCGTTAAGCTAAATGGGAGTGGATTGTGGGTTTTGAAGAAGATCAGGTGAGTTTAGGGTGATTTGGGAGGGAAATGCATAGTTTTGTTTTTTTTTTTTCTTCTGATCCAGTTCTTTTTTGGGGTGTTTTTGACGTGTTTTGGGGTTTCTGTTGCGTTTTGTTGAGTTCCTAATGGGTTTTATGGTGGGTGGGAGTGGATTTTGGGATTTGGAGAAGATCAGGTAGGTTTAAGGGTTTTCTTGGGGTTAAATCACGTATTTTCTTCTGATCCGGTTTGCTTTTGGGGTGTTTTTGAGGTGTTTTGGGGTTTCTGTTGCGTTTTGTTGAGTTCCTAATGGGTTTTATGGTGGTTGGGAGTGGACTTTGGGATTTGGAGAAGATCAGGTAGGTTTAGGGTGGTTTTGGGATTGGATCCATGCTTTTGGGGGATTTTCTTCCAGTTTTGGGGGTTCTCCCGTTCTTTTTTGGGGTGTTTTTGACATGTTTTGATGTCTCTGTTGGGTTTTGTTGGGTTTTCTGTTGGCATCTTGGTGGAAAAGGGTAAATTGTGGGTTTTGGAGAACTTCAGGTAGGTTTAGGGGGACTTTTGGGGTGGATTCATGGTATTTGGGGTTTTCTTCTGTTTTTTGGGGTGATCCTGTTCTTTTTTGGGGTGTTTTTGACGTGTTTTGGGGTTGTCCGTTGGGTTTTGTTGGGTTCTCGTTGGTCATCATTGTGAAAAAGGGTAAATTGTGGGTTTTGGAGAACATCAGGTAGGCTTAGGGGGACTTTTGGGGTGGATCTATGGCATTTGGGTTTTTCTTCTGTTTTTGGGGGAGATCCTGTTCTTTTTTTTTTTTTTTTTTTTTTTTTTTTTGACACGTTTTTTGTCTCCATTGGGTTTCGTTGGGTTTTCCATGGTCATCATGGTGGAAAAGGGTAAATTTGTGTGTTTTGGAGAACATCAGGTAGGTTTAGGCTGGTTTTGGGATTGGATCTGTGCTTTTTGGGGATTTTCTTCCAGTTTATGGGTGATCCCTTTCTTTTTTGGGGTGTTTTTGACGTGTTTTGGTGTCTCCTTTTGGGTTTTGTTGGGTTCTTGTTTTTCATCATGTTGGAAAAGTTTAACTTGCGTGTTTTGGAGAACATCAGGTAGGTTTAGTGTCGTTTTGGGGTGGATCTATGTTTTTTGGGGATTTTCTTCCAGTTTTGGGGGTGATTCCGTTCTTGTTTGGGGTGTTTTTGACTTGTTTTGGGGTCTCCGTTGGGTTTTAGTTGGATTCTCGTTGGTCCTTAAGGGAAATGGGAGTGGATTGTGGGTTTTGAAGAAGATCAGGTGAGTTTAGGGTGGTTTTGCGGGGAAATTCATAGTTTTTGGTGTTTTTTCTTCTGATTCAGTTCTTTTTTGGGGTGTTTTTGACGTGTTTTGGGGTCTCCGTTGGTTTTTGTTGGGTTCTTGTTGTTCATCATGGTGAAAACGGGTAAATTGTGGGTATTGGAGAACATCCGGTAGGTTTAGGGGGACTTTTGGGGTGGATCAACGGCTTTTAGGGTTTTCTTTCGGTTTTGGGGGTGATCCCGCTTTTTTTTTTTGTGGTGTTTTTGACGTGTTTTGGGGTTTCCGTTGCGTTTTGTTGATTTCCTAATGTGTTTTAAGTTTGTTGGGAGTGGACTTTGGGATTTGGAGAACATCAGGTAGGTTTAGTGTGGTTTTGGGGTGGATCTATTTTTTTGGGGGTTTTCTTTCTTTTTTAGGGGTTATCCTGTTCTTGTTTGGGGTGTTTTTGACTTGTTTTGGGGTCTCCGTTGGGTTTTAGTTGGATTCTCGTTGGTCCTTAAGGGAAATGGGAGTGGATTGTGGGTTTTGAAGAAGATCAGGTGAGTTTAGGGTGGTTTTGCGGGGAAACTCATAGTTTTTGGTGTTTTTTCTTCTGATTCAGTTCTTTTTTGGGGTGTTTTTGACGTGTTTTGGGGTTTCCGTTGGGTTTCGTTGAGTTCCTAATGGGTTTTATGGTGGTTGGGAGTGGACATTTGGATTTGGAGAACATCAGGTACGTTTAGAGTGGTTTTGGGATTGGATCCATGCTTTTTGGGGATTTTCTTCCAGTTTTGGGCGTTCTCCCGTTCTTTTTTGGGGTGTTTTTGACATGTTTTGATGTCTCTGTTGGGTTTTGTTGGGTTTTCTGTTGGCATCTTGGTGGAAAAGGGTAAATTGTGGGTTTTGGAGAACTTCAGGTAGGTTTAGGGGGACTTTTGGGGTGGATTCATGGTATTTGGGGTTTTCTTCTGTTTTTTGGGGTGATCCTGTTCTTTTTTGGGGTGTTTTTGACGTGTTTTGGGGTTGTCCGTTGGGTTTTGTTGGGTTCTCGTTGGTCATCATTGTGAAAAAGGGTAAATTGTGGGTTTTGGAGAACATCAGGTAGGCTTAGGGGGACTTTTGGGGTGGATCTATGGCATTTGGGTTTTTCTTCTGTTTTTGGGGGAGATCCTGTTCTTTTTTGTTGGTTTTTTTTTTTTTTTTTTTGACACGTTTTTTGTCTCCATTGGGTTTCGTTGGGTTTTCCATGGTCATCATGGTGGAAAAGGGTAAATTTGTGGGTTTTGGAGAACATCAGGTAGGTTTAGGCTGGTTTTGGGATTGGATCTGTGCTTTTTGGGGATTTTCTTCCAGTTTATGGGTGATCCCTTTCTTTTTTGGGGTGTTTTTGACGTGTTTTGGTGTCTCCTTTTGGGTTTTCGTTTGGTTCATGTTGGTCATCATGGTGAAAATTGTAAATTTTTGGGGGGGGAATTTTCTTCCAGTTTTGGGGGTGATCCCGTTCTTTTTTGGGGTGTTTTTGACATGTTTTGGGGTCTCTGTTGGGTTTTGTTGGGTTTTTGTTTTTCATCATGTTGGAAAAGTTTAACTTGCGTGTTTTGGAGAACATCAGGTAGGTTTAGTGTCGTTTTGGGGTGGATCTATGTTTTTTGGGGATTTTCTTCCAGTTTTGGGGGTGATTCCGTTCTTGTTTGGGGTGTTTTTGACTTGTTTTGGGGTCTCCGTTGGGTTTTAGTTGGATTCTCGTTGGTCCTTAAGGGAAATGGGAGTGGATTGTGGGTTTTGAAGAAGATCAGGTGAGTTTAGGGTGGTTTTGCGGGGAAATTCATAGTTTTTGGTGTTTTTTCTTCTGATTCAGTTCTTTTTTGGGGTGTTTTTGACGTGTTTTGGGGTTTCCGTTGGGTTTCGTTGAGTTCCTAATGGGTTTTATGGTGGTTGGGAGTGGACATTTGGATTTGGAGAACATCAGGTACGTTTAGAGTGGTTTTGGGATTGGATCCGTGCTTTTTGGGGTTTTCTTTGGTTTTGGGGGTGATCCTGTTCTTGTTTGGGGTGTTTTGGACGTGTTTTGGGTTCTCCGTTGGGTTTCGTTGGGTTTTCCGTGGTCATCATGGTGGAAAAGTGTAAATTGTGGGTTTTGGAGAACATCAGGTAGATTTAGGGTGTTTTTGGGGTGGATCTATGGTTTTGGGGGATTTTGTTCCAGTTTTGGGGTGATCGAATTCATTTTTGGGGTGTTTCTGACGTGTTTTGGGTTCTTCGTTGGGTTTCGTTGGGTTTTCCGTTGTCATCATGGTGGAAAAGTGTAAATTGTGGGTTTTGCAGAAAATCAGGTAGGTTTAGGGGGACTTTTGGGGTGGATTCATGATATATGGGGTTTTCTTCTGTTTTTTTTTTTTTTTTTTTTTTTTGGGGGGGGGGTGATCCAATTCATTTTGGGGGTGTTTTTAACGTGTTTTGGGGTCTCCATTGGGTTTCATTGCGTTTTCCGTGGTCATCATGGTGGAAAAGGGTAAATTGTTGGTTTTGGAGAACATCAGGTAGGTTTAGGTTGGTTTTGGGATTGGATCTATGGTTTTGGGGGATTTTCTTTTGTTTTTGGGGGTGATCCCGTTCTTTTTTGGGGTGTTTTTGACGTGTTTTGGGGTCTCCGTTGGTGTTCCTTGGGTTTTCCGTGGTCATGGTGGTGGAAAATTGTAAATTGTGTGTTTTGGAGAACTTCAGATAGGTTTAGGGGAATTTTGGGGTGGATTCATGGTATTTGGTCTTTTCTTCTGTTTTTTTTTGGGTGATCCTGTTCTTTTTTGGGGTGTTTATGACGTGTTTTGGGGTCTCCGTTGGGTTTTAGTTGGGTTCTTGTTGGTCATCATGGTGAAAAAGTGTAAATTGTGGGTTTTGGAGAACATCCGGTAGGTTTAGGGGGACTTTTGGGGCAGAGTCATGTTTTTTGGTGTTTTCTTCTGTTTCTTGGGGTGGTCCCGTTCTTTTTTGGGAAATTTTTGAGGTGTTTGGGGGTCTCCGTTGGGTTTTGTTGTGTACTCGTTGGTCATCGTGGCGGAAAATGGTAAATTGTGGGTTTTGGAGAACATCAGGTAGGTTTAGGGGGACTTTTGGTGTGGATCTATGGCTTTTGGGGTTTTCTTTCGTTGTTGGGGTTGAACCAGTTCTTTTTTGGGGTGTTTTTGACGTTTTTGGGGTCTCCGTTGGGTTTTGTTGGGTTCTCGTTGGTCGTTAAGCTAAATGGGAGTGGATTGTGGGTTTTGAAGAAGATCAGGTGAGTTTAGGGTGATTTGGGAGGGAAATGCATAGTTTTGTTTTTTTTTTTTCTTCTGATCCAGTTCTTTTTTGGGGTGTTTTTGACGTGTTTTGGGGTTTCCGTTGGGTTTTGTTGAGTTCCTAATGGGTTTTATGGTGGGTGGGAGTGGATTTTGGGATTTGGAGAAGATCAGGTAGGTTTAAGGGTTTTCTTGGGGTTAAATCACGTATTTTCTTCTGATCCGGTTTGCTTTTGGGGTGTTTTTGAGGTGTTTTGGGGTTTCTGTTGCGTTTTGTTGAGTTCCTAATGGGTTTTATGGTGGTAGGGAGTGGACTTTGGGATTTGGAGAAGATCAGGTGGGTTTAGGGTGGTTTTGGGATTGGATCCATGCTTTTGGGGGATTTTCTTCCAGTTTTGGGGGTTCTCCCGTTCTTTTTTGGGGTGTTTTTGACATGTTTTGATGTCTCTGTTGGGTTTTGTTGGGTTTTCTGTTGGCATCTTGGTGGAAAAGGGTAAATTGTGGGTTTTGGAGAACTTCAGGTAGGTTTAGGGGGACTTTTGGGGTGGATTCATGGTATTTGGGGTTTTCTTCTGTTTTTTGGGGTGATCCTGTTCTTTTTTGGGGTGTTTTTGACGTGTTTTGGGGTTGTCCGTTGGGTTTTGTTGGGTTCTCGTTGGTCATCATTGTGAAAAAGGGTAAATTGTGGGTTTTGGAGAACATCAGGTAGGCTTAGGGGGACTTTTGGGGTGGATCTATGGCATTTGGGTTTTTCTTCTGTTTTTGGGGGAGATCCTGTTCTTTTTTTTTTTTTTTTTTTTTTTTTTGACACGTTTTTTGTCTCCATTGGGTTTCGTTGGGTTTTCCATGGTCATCATGGTGGAAAAGGGTAAATTTGTGGGTTTTGGAGAACATCAGGTAGGTTTAGGCTGGTTTTGGGATTGGATCTGTGCTTTTTGGGGATTTTCTTCCAGTTTATGGGTGATTCCTTTCTTTTTTGGGGTGTTTTTGACGTGTTTTGGTGTCTCCTTTTGGGTTTTCGTTTGGTTCATGTTGGTCATCATGGTGAAAATTGTAAATTTTTGGGGGGGGAATTTTCTTCCAGTTTTGGGGGTGATCCCGTTCTTTTTTGGGGTGTTTTTGACATGTTTTGGGGTCTCTGTTGGGTTTTGTTGGGTTCTTGTTTTTCATCATGTTGGAAAAGTTTAACTTGCGTGTTTTGGAGAACATCAGGTAGGTTTAGTGTCGTTTTGGGGTGGATCTATGTTTTTTGGGGATTTTCTTCCAGTTTTGGGGGTGATTCCGTTCTTGTTTGGGGTGTTTTTGACTTGTTTTGGGGTCTCCGTTGGGTTTTAGTTGGATTCTCGTTGGTCCTTAAGGGAAATGGGAGTGGATTGTGGGTTTTGAAGAAGATCAGGTGAGTTTAGGGTGGTTTTGCGGGGAAATTCATAGTTTTTGGTGTTTTTTCTTCTGATTCAGTTCTTTTTTGGGGTGTTTTTGACGTGTTTTGGGGTCTCCGTTGGTTTTTGTTGGGTTCTTGTTGTTCATCATGGTGAAAACGGGTAAATTGTGGGTATTGGAGAACATCCGGTAGGTTTAGGGGGACTTTTGGGGTGGATCAACGGCTTTTAGGGTTTTCTTTCGGTTTTGGGGGTGATCCCGCTTTTTTTTTTTGTGGTGTTTTTGACGTGTTTTGGGGTTTCCGTTGCGTTTTGTTGATTTCCTAATGTGTTTTAAGTTTGTTGGGAGTGGACTTTGGGATTTGGAGAACATCAGGTAGGTTTAGTGTGGTTTTGGGGTGGATCTATGTTTTTTTGGGGGTTTTCTTTCTTTTTTAGGGGTTATCCTGTTCTTGTTTGGGGTGTTTTTGACTTGTTTTGGGGTCTCCGTTGGGTTTTAGTTGGATTCTCGTTGGTCCTTAAGGGAAATGGGAGTGGATTGTGGGTTTTGAAGAAGATCAGGTGAGTTTAGGGTGGTTTTGCGGGGAAATTCATAGTTTTTGGTGTTTTTTCTTCTGATTCAGTTCTTTTTTGGGGTGTTTTTGACGTGTTTTGGGGTTTCCGTTGGGTTTCGTTGAGTTCCTAATGGGTTTTATGGTGGTTGGGAGTGGACATTTGGATTTGGAGAACATCAGGTACGTTTAGAGTGGTTTTGGGATTGGATCCGTGCTTTTTGGGGTTTTCTTTGGTTTTGGGGGTGATCCTGTTCTTGTTTGGGGTGTTTTGGACGTGTTTTGGGTTCTCCGTTGGGTTTCGTTGGGTTTTCCGTGGTCATCATGGTGGAAAAGTGTAAATTGTGGGTTTTGGAGAACATCAGGTAGATTTAGGGTGTTTTTGGGGTGGATCTATGGTTTTGGGGGATTTTGTTCCAGTTTTGGGGTGATCGAATTCATTTTTGGGGTGTTTCTGACGTGTTTTGGGTTCTTCGTTGGGTTTCGTTGGGTTTTCCGTTGTCATCATGGTGGAAAAGTGTAAATTGTGGGTTTTGGAGAAAATCAGGTAGGTTTAGGGGGACTTTTGGGGTGGATTCATGATATATGGGGTTTTCTTCTGTTTTTTTTTTTTTTTTTTTTTTTTGGGGGGGGGTGATCCAATTCATTTTGGGGGTGTTTTTAACGTGTTTTGGGGTCTCCATTGGGTTTCATTGCGTTTTTCGTGGTCATCATGTTGGAAAAGGGTAAATTGTTGGTTTTGGAGAACATCAGGTAGGTTTAGGTTGGTTTTGGGATTGGATCTATGGTTTTGGGGGATTTTCTTTTGTTTTTGGGGGTGATCCCGTTCTTTTTTGGGGTGTTTTTGACGTGTTTTGGGGTCTCCGTTGGTGTTCCTTGGGTTTTCCGTGGTCATGGTGGTGGAAAATTGTAAATTGTGTGTTTTGGAGAACTTCAGATAGGTTTAGGGGAATTTTGGGGTGGATTCATGGTATTTGGTCTTTTCTTCTGTTTTTTTTTGGGTGATCCTGTTCTTTTTTGGGGTGTTTATGACGTGTTTTGGGGTCTCCGTTGGGTTTTAGTTGGGTTCTTGTTGGTCATCATGGTGAAAAAGTGTAAATTGTGGGTTTTGGAGAACATCCGGTAGGTTTAGGGGGACTTTTGGGGCAGAGTCATGTTTTTTGGTGTTTTCTTCTGTTTCTTGGGGTGGTCCCGTTCTTTTTTGGGAAATTTTTGAGGTGTTTGGGGGTCTCCGTTGGGTTTTGTTGTGTACTCGTTGGTCATCGTGGCGGAAAATGGTAAATTGTGGGTTTTGGAGAACATCAGGTAGGTTTAGGGGGACTTTTGGTGTGGATCTATGGCTTTTGGGGTTTTCTTTCGTTGTTGGGGTTGAACCAGTTCTTTTTTGGGGTGTTTTTGACGTTTTTGGGGTCTCCGTTGGGTTTTGTTGGGTTCTCGTTGGTCGTTAAGCTAAATGGGAGTGGATTGTGGGTTTTGAAGAAGATCAGGTGAGTTTAGGGTGATTTGGGAGGGAAATGCATAGTTTTGTTTTTTTTTTTTCTTCTGATCCAGTTCTTTTTTGGGGTGTTTTTGACGTGTTTTGGGGTTTCCGTTGCATTTTGTTGAGTTCCTAATGGGTTTTATGGTGGGTGGGAGTGGATTTTGGGATTTGGAGAAGATCAGGTAGGTTTAAGGGTTTTCTTGGGGTTAAATCACGTATTTTCTTCTGATCCGGTTTGCTTTTGGGGTGTTTTTGAGGTGTTTTGGGGTTTCTGTTGCGTTTTGTTGAGTTCCTAATGGGTTTTATGGTGGTAGGGAGTGGACTTTGGGATTTGGAGAAGATCAGGTGGGTTTAGGGTGGTTTTGGGATTGGATCCATGCTTTTGGGGGATTTTCTTCCAGTTTTGGGGGTTCTCCCGTTCTTTTTTGGGGTGTTTTTGACATGTTTTGATGTCTCTGTTGGGTTTTGTTGGGTTTTCTGTTGGCATCTTGGTGGAAAAGGGTAAATTGTGGGTTTTGGAGAACTTCAGGTAGGTTTAGGGGGACTTTTGGGGTGGATTCATGGTATTTGGGGTTTTCTTCTGTTTTTTTGGGGTGATCCTGTTCTTTTTTGGGGTGTTTTTGACGTGTTTTGGGGTTGTCCGTTGGGTTTTGTTGGGTTCTCGTTGGTCATCATTGTGAAAAAGGGTAAATTGTGGGTTTTGGAGAACATCAGGTAGGCTTAGGGGGACTTTTGGGGTGGATCTATGGCATTTGGGTTTTTCTTCTGTTTTTGGGGGAGATCCTGTTCTTTTTTTTTTTTTTTTTTTTTTTTTTGACATGTTTTTTGTCTCCATTGGGTTTCGTTGGGTTTTCCATGGTCATCATGGTGGAAAAGGGTAAATTTGTGGGTTTTGGAGAACATCAGGTAGGTTTAGGCTGGTTTTGGGATTGGATCTGTGCTTTTTGGGGATTTTCTTCCAGTTTATGGGTGATTCCTTTCTTTTTTGGGGTGTTTTTGACGTGTTTTGGTGTCTCCTTTTGGGTTTTCGTTTGGTTCATGTTGGTCATCATGGTGAAAATTGTAAATTTTTGGGGGGGGAATTTTCTTCCAGTTTTGGGGGTGATCCCGTTCTTTTTTGGGGTGTTTTTGACATGTTTTGGGGTCTCTGTTGGGTTTTGTTGGGTTCTTGTTTTTCATCATGTTGGAAAAGTTTAACTTGCGTGTTTTGGAGAACATCAGGTAGGTTTAGTGTCGTTTTGGGGTGGATCTATGTTTTTTGGGGATTTTCTTCCAGTTTTGGGGGTGATTCCGTTCTTGTTTGGGGTGTTTTTGACTTGTTTTGGGGTCTCCGTTGGGTTTTAGTTGGATTCTCGTTGGTCCTTAAGGGAAATGGGAGTGGATTGTGGGTTTTGAAGAAGATCAGGTGAGTTTAGGGTGGTTTTGCGGGGAAATTCATAGTTTTTGGTGTTTTTTCTTCTGATTCAGTTCTTTTTTGGGGTGTTTTTGACGTGTTTTGGGGTCTCCGTTGGTTTTTGTTGGGTTCTTGTTGTTCATCATGGTGAAAACGGGTAAATTGTGGTTATTGGAGAACATCCGGTAGGTTTAGGGGGACTTTTGGGGTGGATCAACGGCTTTTAGGGTTTTCTTTCGGTTTTGGGGGTGATCCCGCTTTTTTTTTTTTGTGGTGTTTTTGACGTGTTTTGGGGTTTCCGTTGCGTTTTGTTGATTTCCTAATGTGTTTTAAGTTTGTTGGGAGTGGACTTTGGGATTTGGAGAACATCAGGTAGGTTTAGTGTGGTTTTGGGGTGGATCTATTTTTTTGGGGGTTTTCTTTCTTTTTTAGGGGTTATCCTGTTCTTGTTTGGGGTGTTTTTGACTTGTTTTGGGGTCTCCGTTGGGTTTTAGTTGGATTCTCGTTGGTCCTTAAGGGAAATGGGAGTGGATTGTGGGTTTTGAAGAAGATCAGGTGAGTTTAGGGTGGTTTTGCGGGGAAATTCATAGTTTTTGGTGTTTTTTCTTCTGATTCAGTTCTTTTTTGGGGTGTTTTTGACGTGTTTTGGGGTCTCCGTTGGTTTTTGTTGGGTTCTTGTTGTTCATCATGGTGAAAACGGGTAAATTGTGGGTATTGGAGAACATCCGGTAGGTTTAGGGGGACTTTTGGGGTGGATCAACGGCTTTTAGGGTTTTCTTTCGGTTTTGGGGGTGATCCCGCTTTTTTTTTTTGTGGTGTTTTTGACGTGTTTTGGGGTTTCCGTTGCGTTTTGTTGATTTCCTAATGTGTTTTAAGTTTGTTGGGAGTGGACTTTGGGATTTGGAGAACATCAGGTAGGTTTAGTGTGGTTTTGGGGTGGATCTATGTTTTTTTGGGGTTTTCTTTCTTTTTTAGGGGTTATCCTGTTCTTGTTTGGGGTGTTTTTGACTTGTTTTGGGGTCTCCGTTGGGTTTTAGTTGGATTCTCGTTGGTCCTTAAGGGAAATGGGAGTGGATTGTGGGTTTTGAAGAAGATCAGGTGAGTTTAGGGTGGTTTTGCGGGGAAATTCATAGTTTTTGGTGTTTTTTCTTCTGATTCAGTTCTTTTTTGGGGTGTTTTTGACGTGTTTTGGGGTTTCCGTTGGGTTTCGTTGAGTTCCTAATGGGTTTTATGGTGGTTGGGAGTGGACATTTGGATTTGGAGAACATCAGGTACGTTTAGAGTGGTTTTGGGATTGGATCCGTGCTTTTTGGGGTTTTCTTTGGTTTTGGGGGTGATCCTGTTCTTGTTTGGGGTGTTTTGGACGTGTTTTGGGTTCTCCGTTGGGTTTCGTTGGGTTTTCCGTGGTCATCATGGTGGAAAAGTGTAAATTGTGGGTTTTGGAGAACATCAGGTAGATTTAGGGTGTTTTTGGGGTGGATCTATGGTTTTGGGGGATTTTGTTCCAGTTTTGGGGTGATCGAATTCATTTTTGGGGTGTTTCTGACGTGTTTTGGGTTCTTCGTTGGGTTTCGTTGGGTTTTCCGTTGTCATCATGGTGGAAAAGTGTAAATTGTGGGTTTTGGAGAAAATCAGGTAGGTTTAGGGGGACTTTTGGGGTGGATTCATGATATATGGGGTTTTCTTCTGTTTTTTTTTTTTTTTTTTTTTTTGGGGGGGGGGGTGATCCAATTCATTTTGGGGGTGTTTTTAACGTGTTTTGGGGTCTCCATTGGGTTTCATTGCGTTTTCCGTGGTCATCATGGTGGAAAAGTGTAAATTGTTGGTTTTGGAGAACATCAGGTAGGTTTAGGTTGGTTTTGGGATTGGATCTATGGTTTTGGGGGATTTTCTTTTGTTTTTGGGGGTGATCCCGTTCTTTTTTGGGGTGTTTTTGACGTGTTTTGGGGTCTCCGTTGGTGTTCCTTGGGTTTTCCGTGGTCATGGTGGTGGAAAATTGTAAATTGTGTGTTTTGGAGAACTTCAGATAGGTTTAGGGGAATTTTGGGGTGGATTCATGGTATTTGGTCTTTTCTTCTGTTTTTTTTTGGGTGATCCTGTTCTTTTTTGGGGTGTTTATGACGTGTTTTGGGGTCTCCGTTGGGTTTTAGTTGGGTTCTTGTTGGTCATCATGGTGAAAAAGTGTAAATTGTGGGTTTTGGAGAACATCAGGTAGGTTTAGGGGGACTTTTGGGGCAGAGTCATGTTTTTTGGTGTTTTCTTCTGTTTCTTGGGGTGGTCCCGTTCTTTTTTGGGAAATTTTTGAGGTGTTTGGGGGTCTCCGTTGGGTTTTGTTGTGTACTCGTTGGTCATCGTGGCGGAAAATGGTAAATTGTGGGTTTTGGAGAACATCAGGTAGGTTTAGGGGGACTTTTGGTGTGGATCTATGGCTTTTGGGGTTTTCTTTCGTTGTTGGGGTTGAACCAGTTCTTTTTTGGGGTGTTTTTGACGTTTTTGGGGTCTCCGTTGGGTTTTGTTGGGTTCTCGTTGGTCGTTAAGCTAAATGGGAGTGGATTGTGGGTTTTGAAGAAGATCAGGTGAGTTTAGGGTGATTTGGGAGGGAAATGCATAGTTTTGTTTTTTTTTTTTCTTCTGATCCAGTTCTTTTTTGGGGTGTTTTTGACGTGTTTTGGGGTTTCCGTTGCGTTTTGTTGAGTTCCTAATGGGTTTTATGGTGGTAGGGAGTGGACTTTGGGATTTGGAGAAGATCAGGTAGGTTTAGGGTGGTTTTGGGATTGGATCCATGCTTTTGGGGGATTTTCTTCCAGTTTTGGGGGTTCTCCCGTTCTTTTTTGGGGTGTTTTTGACATGTTTTGATGTCTCTGTTGGGTTTTGTTGGGTTTTCTGTTGGCATCTTGGTGGAAAAGGGTAAATTGTGGGTTTTGGAGAACTTCAGGTAGGTTTAGGGGGACTTTTGGGGTGGATTCATGGTATTTGGGGTTTTCTTCTGTTTTTTGGGGTGATCCTGTTCTTTTTTGGGGTGTTTTTGACGTGTTTTGGGGTTGTCCGTTGGGTTTTGTTGGGTTCTCGTTGGTCATCATTGTGAAAAAGGGTAAATTGTGGGTTTTGGAGAACATCAGGTAGGCTTAGGGGGACTTTTGGGGTGGATCTATGGCATTTGGGTTTTTCTTCTGTTTTTGGGGGAGATCCTGTTCTTTTTTGTTGTTGTTTTTTTTTTTTTTTTTTTTTTTTTGACACGTTTTTTGTCTCCATTGGGTTTCGTTGGGTTTTCCATGGTCATCATGGTGGAAAAGGGTAAATTTGTGGGTTTTGGAGAACATCAGGTAGGTTTAGGCTGGTTTTGGGATTGGATCTGTGCTTTTTGGGGATTTTCTTCCAGTTTATGGGTGATTCCTTTCTTTTTTGGGGTGTTTTTGACATGTTTTGGTGTCTCCTTTTGGGTTTTCGTTTGGTTCATGTTGGTCATCATGGTGAAAATTGTAAATTTTTGGGGGGGGAATTTTCTTCCAGTTTTGGGGGTGATCCCGTTCTTTTTTGGGGTGTTTTTGACATGTTTTGCGGTCTCTGTTGGGTTTTGTTGGGTTCTTGTTTTTCATCATGTTGGAAAAGTTTAACTTGCGTGTTTTGGAGAACATCAGGTAGGTTTAGTGTCGTTTTGGGGTGGATCTATGTTTTTTGGGGATTTTCTTCTAGTTTTGGGGGTGATTCCGTTCTTGTTTGGGGTGTTTTTGACTTGTTTTGGGGTCTCCGTTGGGTTTTAGTTGGATTCTCGTTGGTCCTTAAGGGAAATGGGAGTGGATTGTGGGTTTTGAAGAAGATCAGGTGAGTTTAGGGTGGTTTTGCGGGGAAATTCATAGTTTTTGGTGTTTTTTCTTCTGATTCAGTTCTTTTTTGGGGTGTTTTTGACGTGTTTTGGGGTCTCCGTTGGTTTTTGTTGGGTTCTTGTTGTTCATCATGGTGAAAACGGGTAAATTGTGGGTATTGGAGAACATCCGGTAGGTTTAGGGGGACTTTTGGGGTGGATCAACGGCTTTTAGGGTTTTCTTTCGGTTTTGGGGGTGATCCCGCTTTTTTTTTTTGTGGTGTTTTTGACGTGTTTTGGGGTTTCCGTTGCGTTTTGTTGATTTCCTAATGTGTTTTAAGTTTGTTGGGAGTGGACTTTGGGATTTGGAGAACATCAGGTAGGTTTAGTGTGGTTTTGGGGTGGATCTATTTTTTTGGGGGTTTTCTTTCTTTTTTAGGGGTTATCCTGTTCTTGTTTGGGGTGTTTTTGACTTGTTTTGGGGTCTCCGTTGGGTTTTAGTTGGATTCTCGTTGGTCCTTAAGGGAAATGGGAGTGGATTGTGGGTTTTGAAGAAGATCAGGTGAGTTTAGGGTGGTTTTGCGGGGAAATTCATAGTTTTTGGTGTTTTTTCTTCTGATTCAGTTCTTTTTTGGGGTGTTTTTGACGTGTTTTGGGGTTTCCGTTGGGTTTCGTTGAGTTCCTAATGGGTTTTATGGTGGTTGGGAGTGGACATTTGGATTTGGAGAACATCAGGTACGTTTAGAGTGGTTTTGGGATTGGATCCGTGCTTTTTGGGGTTTTCTTTGGTTTTGGGGGTGATCCTGTTCTTGTTTGGGGTGTTTTGGACGTGTTTTGGGTTCTCCGTTGGGTTTCGTTGGGTTTTCCGTGGTCATCATGGTGGAAAAGTGTAAATTGTGGGTTTTGGAGAACATCAGGTAGATTTAGGGTGTTTTTGGGGTGGATCTATGGTTTTGGGGGATTTTGTTCCAGTTTTGGGGTGATCGAATTCATTTTTGGGGTGTTTCTGACGTGTTTTGGGTTCTTCGTTGGGTTTCGTTGGGTTTTCCGTTGTCATCATGGTGGAAAAGTGTAAATTGTGGGTTTTGCAGAAAATCAGGTAGGTTTAGGGGGACTTTTGGGGTGGATTCATGATATATGGGGTTTTCTTCTGTTTTTTTTTTTTTTTTTTTTTTTTTGGGGGGGGGTGATCCAATTCATTTTGGGGGTGTTTTTGACGTGTTTTGGGGTCTCCATTGGGTTTCATTGCGTTTTTTGTGGTCATCATGGTGGAAAAGTGTAAATTGTTGGTTTTGGAGAACATCAGGTAGGTTTAGGTTGGTTTTGGGATTGGATCTATGGTTTTGGGGGATTTTCTTTTGTTTTTGGGGGTGATCCCGTTCTTTTTTGGGGTGTTTTTGACGTGTTTTGGGGTCTCCGTTGGTGTTCCTTGGGTTTTCCGTGGTCATGGTGGTGGAAAATTGTAAATTGTGTGTTTTGGAGAACTTCAGATAGGTTTAGGGGAATTTTGGGGTGGATTCATGGTATTTGGTCTTTTCTTCTGTTTTTTTTTGGGTGATCCTGTTCTTTTTTGGGGTGTTTATGACGTGTTTTGGGGTCTCCGTTGGGTTTTAGTTGGGTTCTTGTTGGTCATCATGGTGAAAAAGTGTAAATTGTGGGTTTTGGAGAACATCAGGTAGGTTTAGGGGGACTTTTGGGGCAGAGTCATGTTTTTTGGTGTTTTCTTCTGTTTCTTGGGGTGGTCCCGTTCTTTTTTGGGAAATTTTTGAGGTGTTTGGGGGTCTCCGTTGGGTTTTGTTGTGTACTCGTTGGTCATCGTGGCGGAAAATGGTAAATTGTGGGTTTTGGAGAACATCAGGTAGGTTTAGGGGGACTTTTGGTGTGGATCTATGGCTTTTGGGGTTTTCTTTCGTTGTTGGGGTTGAACCAGTTCTTTTTTGGGGTGTTTTTGACGTTTTTGGGGTCTCCGTTGGGTTTTGTTGGGTTCTCGTTGGTCGTTAAGCTAAATGGGAGTGGATTGTGGGTTTTGAAGAAGATCAGGTGAGTTTAGGGTGATTTGGGAGGGAAATGCATAGTTTTGTTTTTTTTTTTTCTTCTGATCCAGTTCTTTTTTGGGGTGTTTTTGACGTGTTTTGGGGTTTCCGTTGCGTTTTGTTGAGTTCCTAATGGGTTTTATGGTGGGTGGGAGTGGATTTTGGGATTTGGAGAAGATCAGGTAGGTTTAAGGGTTTTCTTGGGGTTAAATCACGTATTTTCTTCTGATCCGGTTTGCTTTTGGGGTGTTTTTGAGGTGTTTTGGGGTTTCTGTTGCGTTTTGTTGAGTTCCTAATGGGTTTTATGGTGGTAGGGAGTGGACTTTGGGATTTGGAGAAGATCAGGTAGGTTTAGGGTGGTTTTGGGATTGGATCCATGCTTTTGGGGGATTTTCTTCCAGTTTTGGGGGTTCTCCCGTTCTTTTTTGGGGTGTTTTTGACATGTTTTGATGTCTCTGTTGGGTTTTGTTGGGTTTTCTGTTGGCATCTTGGTGGAAAAGGGTAAATTGTGGGTTTTGGAGAACTTCAGGTAGGTTTAGGGGGACTTTTGGGGTGGATTCATGGTATTTGGGGTTTTCTTCTGTTTTTTGGGGTGATCCTGTTCTTTTTTGGGGTGTTTTTGACGTGTTTTGGGGTTGTCCGTTGGGTTTTGTTGGGTTCTCGTTGGTCATCATTGTGAAAAAGGGTAAATTGTGAGTTTTGGAGAACATTAGGTAGGCTTAGGGGGACTTTTGGGGTGGATCTATGGCATTTGGGTTTTTCTTCTGTTTTTGGGGGAGATCCTGTTCTTTTTTGTTGTTTTTTTTTTTTTTTTTTTTTGACACGTTTTTTGTCTCCATTGGG
The DNA here is from genome assembly GCF_964211825.1 of Aythya ferina. NCBI lineage: Eukaryota > Metazoa > Chordata > Aves > Anseriformes > Anatidae > Aythya > Aythya ferina. The sequence continues at coordinate 228,658 of NW_028181412.1, read as the reverse complement.
TTTCGTTGGGTTTTCCATGGTCATCATGGTGGAAAAGGGTAAATTTGTGGGTTTTGGAGAACATCAGGTAGGTTTAGGCTGGTTTTGGGATTGGATCTGTGCTTTTTGGGGATTTTCTTCCAGTTTATGGGTGATCCCTTTCTTTTTTGGGGTGTTTTTGACGTGTTTTGGTGTCTCCTTTTGGGTTTTGTTGGGGTCTTGTTTTTCATCATGTTGGAAAAGTTTAACTTGCGTGTTTTGGAGAACATCAGGTAGGTTTAGTGTCGTTTTGGGGTGGATCTATGTTTTTTGGGGATTTTCTTCCAGTTTTGGGGGTGATCCCGTTCTTTTTTGGGGTGTTTTTGACATGTTTTGGGGTCTCTGTTGGGTTTTGTTGGGTTCTTGTTTTTCATCATGTTGGAAAAGTTTAACTTGCGTGTTTTGGAGAACATCAGGTAGGTTTAGTGTCGTTTTGGGGTGGATCTATGTTTTTTGGGGATTTTCTTCCAGTTTTGGGGGTGATTCCGTTCTTGTTTGGGGTGTTTTTGACTTGTTTTGGGGTCTCCGTTGGGTTTTAGTTGGATTCTCGTTGGTCCTTAAGGGAAATGGGAGTGGATTGTGGGTTTTGAAGAAGATCAGGTGAGTTTAGGGTGGTTTTGCGGGGAAATTCATAGTTTTTGGTGTTTTTTCTTCTGATTCAGTTCTTTTTTGGGGTGTTTTTGACGTGTTTTGGGGTCTCCGTTGGTTTTTGTTGGGTTCTTGTTGTTCATCATGGTGAAAACGGGTAAATTGTGGGTATTGGAGAACATCCGGTAGGTTTAGGGGGACTTTTGGGGTGGATCAACGGCTTTTAGGGTTTTCTTTCGGTTTTGGGGGTGATCCCGCTTTTTTTTGTGGTGTTTTTGACGTGTTTTGGGGTTTCCGTTGCGTTTTGTTGATTTCCTAATGTGTTTTAAGTTTGTTGGGAGTGGACTTTGGGATTTGGAGAACATCAGGTAGGTTTAGTGTGGTTTTGGGGTGGATCTATGTTTTTTTGGGGTTTTCTTTCTTTTTTAGGGGTTATCCTGTTCTTGTTTGGGGTGTTTTTGACTTGTTTTGGGGTCTCCGTTGGGTTTTAGTTGGATTCTCGTTGGTCCTTAAGGGAAATGGGAGTGGATTGTGGGTTTTGAAGAAGATCAGGTGAGTTTAGGGTGGTTTTGCGGGGAAATTCATAGTTTTTGGTGTTTTTTCTTCTGATTCAGTTCTTTTTTGGGGTGTTTTTGACGTGTTTTGGGGTTTCCGTTGGGTTTCGTTGAGTTCCTAATGGTTTTTATGGTGGTTGGGAGTGGACATTTGGATTTGGAGAACATCAGGTACGTTTAGAGTGGTTTTGGGATTGGATCCGTGCTTTTTGGGGTTTTCTTTGGTTTTGGGGGTGATCCTGTTCTTGTTTGGGGTGTTTTTGACGTGTTTTGGGTTCTCCGTTGGGTTTCGTTGGGTTTTCCGTGGTCATCATGGTGGAAAAGTGTAAATTGTGGGTTTTGGAGAACATCAGGTAGGTTTATGAGGACTTTTGGGGCAGATTCATGATTTTTAGGGTTTTCTTCTGTTTTTTCTAGTGATCCAGTGTGTTTTTGGCGTGTTTTTGACGTGTTTTGGGGTCTCCGTTGGGTTTCATTGGGTTTTCCGTGGTCATCATGGCGGAAAAGTGTAAATTGTGGGTTTTGGAGAACATCAGGTAGATTTAGGGTGTTTTGGGGGTGGATCTATGGTTTTGGGGGATTTTGTTCCAGTTTTGGGGTGATCGAATTCATTTTTGGGGTGTTTCTGACGTGTTTTGGGTTCTTCGTTGGGTTTTGTTGGGTTTTCCGTGGTCATCATGGTGGAAAAGTGTAAATTGTGGGTTTTGGAGAACATCAGGTAGGTTTAGGGGGACTTTTGGGGTGGATTCATGATATATGGGGTTTTCTTCTGTTTTTTTTTTTTTTTAGGGGGGGTGATCCAATTCATTTTGGGGGTGTTTTTGACGTGTTTTGGGGTCTCCATTGGGTTTCGTTGCGTTTTCCGTGGTCATCATGGTGGAAAAGGGTAAATTGTTGGTTTTGGAGAACATCAGGTAGGTTTAGGGTGGTTTTGGGATTGGATCCGTGCTTTTTCGGGATTTTCTTCCAGTTTATGGGTGATCCCTTTATTTTTGGGGTGTTTTTGACGTGTTTTGGTGTCTCGTTTTGGGTTTTCGTTTGGTTCATGTTGGTCATCCTGGTGAAAAAGTGTAAATTGTGTGTTTTGGAGAACATCAGGTAGGTTTAGGGGGACTTTTGGTGTGGATCTATGGCTTTTGGGGTTTTCTTTCGTTTTTAGGGTTTATCCCGTTCTTGTTTTGGATGTTTTTGACTTCTTTTGGGGTCTCCGTTGGGTTTCGTTGGGTTTTCCATGGTCATCATGTTGGAAAATTGTAAATTGTGGGTTTTGGAGATCATCAGGTAGGTTTAGGGTGGTTTTGGGGTGGATCTATGATTTTGAAGGATTTTCTTCCAATTTTGGGGGTGATCCCTTTCTTTTTTTTTTTTTTTTTTTTTTTTTTTGACGTGTTTTGTGGTCTCCGTTGGGTTTCGTTGGGTTTTCCATGGTCATCAATGTGGAAAAGTGTAAATTGTGGGTTTTGGAGAACTTCAGGTTGGTTTAGGGGGATTTTTGGTGTGGATCTATGGCTTTTGGGGTTTTCTTTCGTTGTTGGGGTTGAACCAGTTCTTTTTTGGGGTGTTTTTGACGTTTTTGGGGTCTCCGTTGGGTTTTGTTGGGTTCTCGTTGGTCGTTAAGCTAAATGGGAGTGGATTGTGGGTTTTGAAGAAGATCAGGTGAGTTTAGGGTGATTTGGGAGGGAAATGCATAGTTTTGTTTTTTTTTTTTCTTCTGATCCAGTTCTTTTTTGGGGTGTTTTTGACGTGTTTTGGGGTTTCCGTTGCGTTTTGTTGAGTTCCTAATGGGTTTTATGGTGGGTGGGAGTGGATTTTGGGATTTGGAGAAGATCAGGTAGGTTTAAGGGTTTTCTTGGGGTTAAATCACATATTTTCTTCTGATCCGGTTTGCTTTTGGGGTGTTTTTGAGGTGTTTTGGGGTTTCTGTTGCGTTTTGTTGAGTTCCTAATGGGTTTTATGGTGGTTGGGAGTGGACTTTGGGATTTGGAGAAGATCAGGTAGGTTTAGGGTGGTTTTGGGATTGGATCCATGCTTTTTGGGGATTTTCTTCCAGTTTTGGGGGTTATCCCGTTCTTTTTTGGGGTGTTTTTGACATGTTTTGATGTCTCTGTTGGGTTTTGTTGGGTTTTCTGTTGGCATCTTGGTGGAAAAGGGTAAATTGTGGGTTTTGGAGAACTTCAGGTAGGTTTAGGGGGACTTTTGGGGTGGATTCATGGTATTTGGGGTTTTCTTCTGTTTTTTTGGGGTGATCCTGTTCTTTTTGGGGGTGTTTTTGACGTGTTTTGGGGTTGTCCGTTGGGTTTTGTTGGGTTCTCGTTGGTCATCATTGTGAAAAAGGGTAAATTGTGGGTTTTGGAGAACATCAGGTAGGCTTAGGGGGACTTTTGGGGTGGATCTATGGCATTTGGGTTTTTCTTCTGTTTTTTTGGGGAGATCCTGTTCTTTTTTGTTTCTTTTTTTTTTTTTTTTTTGACATGTTTTTTGTCTCCATTGGGTTTCGTTGGGTTTTCCATGGTCATCATGGTGGAAAAGGGTAAATTTGTGGGTTTTGGAGAACATCAGGTAGGTTTAGGCTGGTTTTGGGATTGGATCTGTGCTTTTTGGGGATTTTCTTCCAGTTCATGGGTGATCCCTTTCTTTTTTGGGGTGTTTTTGACGTGTTTTGGTGTCTCCTTTTGGGTTTTCGTTTGGTTCATGTTGGTCATCATGGTGAAAATTGTAAATTTTTGTGGGGGGGAATTTTCTTCCAGTTTTGGGGGTGATCCCGTTCTTTTTTGGGGTGTTTTTGACATGTTTTGGGGTCTCTGTTGGGTTTTGTTGGGGTTTCCATGGTCTTCATGTAGGAAAATTGTAAATTGTGGGTTTTGGAGATCATCAGGTAGGTTTAGGGTGGTTTTGGGGTGGATCTATGATTTTGAAGGATTTTCTTCCAATTTTGGGGGTGATCCCTTTCTTTTTTTTTTTTTTTTTTTTTTTTTGACGTGTTTTGTGGTCTCCGTTGGGTTTCGTTGGGTTTTCCATGGTCATCAATGTGGAAAAGTGTAAATTGTGGGTTTTGGAGAACTTCAGGTTGGTTTAGGGGGATTTTTGGTGTGGATCTATGGCTTTTGGGGTTTTCTTTCGTTGTTGGGGTTGAACCAGTTCTTTTTTGGGGTGTTTTTGACGTTTTTGGGGTCTCCGTTGGGTTTTGTTGGGTTCTCGTTGGTCGTTAAGCTAAATGGGAGTGGATTGTGGGTTTTGAAGAAGATCAGGTGAGTTTAGGGTGATTTGGGAGGGAAATGCATAGTTTTGTTTTTTTTTTTCTTCTGATCCAGTTCTTTTTTGGGGTGTTTTTGACGTGTTTTGGGGTTTCCGTTGCGTTTTGTTGAGTTCCTAATGGGTTTTATGGTGGGTGGGAGTGGATTTTGGGATTTGGAGAAGATCAGGTAGGTTTAAGGGTTTTCTTGGGGTTAAATCACGTATTTTCTTCTGATCCGGTTTGCTTTTGGGGTGTTTTTGAGGTGTTTTGGGGTTTCTGTTGCGTTTTGTTGAGTTCCTAATGGGTTTTATGGTGGTAAGGAGTGGACTTTGGGATTTGGAGAAGATCAGGTAGGTTTAGGGTGGTTTTGGGATTGGATCCATGCTTTTTGGGGATTTTCTTCCAGTTTTGGGGGTTATCCCGTTCTTTTTTGGGGTGTTTTTGACATGTTTTGATGTCTCTGTTGGGTTTTGTTGGGTTTTCTGTTGGCATCTTGGTGGAAAAGGGTAAATTGTGGGTTTTGGAGAACTTCAGGTAGGTTTAGGGGGACTTTTGGGGTGGATTCATGGTATTTGGGGTTTTCTTCTGTTTTTTTTGGGGTGATCCTGTTCTTTTTGGGGGTGTTTTTGACGTGTTTTGGGGTTGTCCGTTGGGTTTTGTTGGGTTCTCGTTGGTCATCATTGTGAAAAAGGGTAAATTGTGGGTTTTGGAGAACATCAGGTAGGCTTAGGGGGACTTTTGGGGTGGATCTATGGCATTTGGGTTTTTCTTCTGTTTTTTTGGGGAGATCCTGTTCTTTTTTGTTTCTTTTTTTTTTTTTTTTTTTGACATGTTTTTTGTCTCCATTGGGTTTCGTTGGGTTTTCCATGGTCATCATGGTGGAAAAGGGTAAATTTGTGGGTTTTGGAGAACATCAGGTAGGTTTAGGCTGGTTTTGGGATTGGATCTGTGCTTTTTGGGGATTTTCTTCCAGTTCATGGGTGATCCCTTTCTTTTTTGGGGTGTTTTTGACGTGTTTTGGTGTCTCCTTTTGGGTTTTCGTTTGGTTCATGTTGGTCATCATGGTGAAAATTGTAAATTTTTGGGGGGGGAATTTTCTTCCAGTTTTGGGGGTGATCCCGTTCTTTTTTGGGGTGTTTTTGACATGTTTTGGGGTCTCTGTTGGGTTTTGTTGTGTTCTTGTTTTTCATCATGTTGGAAAAGTTTAACTTGCGTGTTTTGGAGAACATCAGGTAGGTTTAGTGTGGTTTTGGGGTGGATCTATTTTTTTGGGGTTTTCTTTCGTTTTGGGGGGTTATCCCATTCTTTTTTGGGGTGTTTTTGACGTGTTTTGAGGTCTCCGTTTGTTTTTTTTTTGGGTTTCCATTGGGTTTTCTGGTGGTTGGGAGTGGATTGTACATTTAGGAGAACATCAGGTAGGTTTAAGGGTTTTTTGTGTTGTTAGATCACATTTTTTCTTCTGATTCAGTTCGCTTTTGGGGTGTTTTTGACGTGTTTTGTGGTTTCCGTTGCGTTTTGTTGAGTTTTGACAAATTGACAAATCCTTGAAGTCCCTTTTGATTGCTCACAGGCTATGCGTTGCCACTCCTTCTCCTCCCAGATATAGGACGAGCAATCGGTAATAGTCTGACGGTTGAACCAAGCTGGGAAGCCTCCTTGTGATGTCCTAACCCAGGCCCTAGGAAGGCAGCAGATTTCCCTTAGAGGAGGGTCCCTTCTACATATTGGACCCTCTGTTCCGCTGATTGATAAATCACCCACAA